>NC_057800.1:208972901-209272901 GCF_018294505.1 Triticum aestivum | reverse complement strand
AGCTTGAAAACTTCAATCACACAAAACTTAACGGAACTTCGTGAGATAGGTTAGTATGATAAAGATACTGTCAAATAAAAGGTTCATAATTGTTCTCACACAATGCCTACTGTACCAAATCATTTCTACAATTTATATTGAGAAATATAAGCCATAGAAACTAGAAAACAAGCAAACTATGCAATGGAAACAGAATCTGTCAGAAACAGAACAGTCTGTAATGATCTGAACACCAACCATACTTATTCTACTCCAAAAATTATAAAATAAATTGGTGGACGTGAGGAATATTCTGTATTAATCTTCTATAAAAAGAATCAACTCAATCGCACTCTTCTGTAAAAAAATGATAGCTAATCTCGTGAGCGCAAAGTTTCTGTTTTTTACAGCAAGATCACATTAAATTTCACCCAAGTCTTCCCAAAGGTGTTAATTGGCACTTTATTGAAACAAAAGCTATAATACATTATTACTACAGTAGCTTAATCATGAGAACACACAAAAACAGTAAGGGTAAATATTGGGTTGTCTCCCAACAAGCGCTTTTCTTTAATGCCTTTTAGCTAGGCATGATGATTTCAATGATGCTCACATAAAAGATAAGAATTGAAACATAAAGAGAGCATCATGAAGAATATGACTAGCACATTTAAACCTAACCCACTTCATATGCCTAGGGATTTTGTGAGCACATAATTTAATGGAACAAGAATCAACTAGCATAGGAAGGCAAAACAAGTATAACTTCAGAACTTTAAGCACATAGAGAGGAAACTTGCTATTATTGCAACTCCTACAAGCATGTATTCCTCCCTCATAATAATTTTAAGTATCATCATGAATGAGTTCAACAATATAACCAGCACATAAAGCATTCTATTCATGATCTAAAAGCATAGAAATTTCACAAGTCTCCACATAAGCAAAATTCTCCTCATTCGGAATAGTGGGAGCAAACTTCTTCTAAATCCACTTTAGATGATAGTATTATTCATACTCCAAATATATATAAGTGAATTTCATGGATCATTATACAATTAATATAGACTAACCAATATCCAAACTCAAAATATATAAGTGAAGCACACAAAGCATTCTATAAAACCATACTCAAAAGATTTAAGTGAAGCACAAAGAGCAATTCTATAAGATCATACTTAAAAGATATAAGTGAAGCACATGAAGTATTCAATAAATAAATGAAGGGATGTCTCATACTATCATGGTTCTAAAAGGAAAAACAAAAACACAAAGGACACAAATCATGTGAACAAAACAAAAACCAAGGTATACCGATAATTGTTGAAGAAGAAAGATGGGATGCCAACCGGGGCATCCCCAAGCTTAGATGCTTGAGTATCCTTGAAATAGTTACTTGGGGTTCCTTGGGCATCCCCAATCTTGAGCTATTACCTCTCTTTATTCTTCTCATATTGATAGCTCCTCGATCTTCGAACACTTCATCCACACAAAACTTTAACAAAAACTTTGTGAGATCTGTTAGTGTAATAAAGAAAATCACTACCTTTAGGTACTGTTGCAAACTTATTCCAATTTCATATTAGAACTATATCTACTTTATTACAACTTCACCATGGTTTGTACCCCCGATACTACCCATAGATTCATCAAAATAAGCGAACAACTCATAGGAAACAGAATCTGTCAAAAACAGGTCAGTCTGTAGTAATCTGGAAGTTTAGTAAACTTCTGTAACTCCAAAAAATTATAAAATAATATTACAATTTAAACAATTTGTACATAAGTAATGTGCAAAAAGTTTCAGACCCATTTGACTTTCCAGTAAAAAATGTAAAATCACGTGCTACAGCCAAAGTTTCTGTTTTTGTACTGCACAAAGTAAACAAGCAATCTAATCATCCTAAAACCAAGGCTTGGCACATTTTTTTTATAATAAAATGGATATATACAAGTGGATAATTATTTTCGGAGAATCTTCCATGAATTTTTTTACATTGTTTCCATGAGCATGAACACGGGTGTTCAAGGTCGACCCTCATTTCTCCAATGCATAACCTTCCAATCACTTCTCTTATTGAAAAACTTTTTAGGTATGAGAGGCAACTATTTTTTTTGTATTTTTATTCTTTTTATAAAAAATATGTTTCACCCACAACTAAATATAAAATAAAAATAAAAACAAAATCTACTTAGTGAAGAAATCAAACAAGCATACACACGAATATCAACCCCATGCTATTGCTCCCCGGCAACGGCGCTAGAAAGAGCTTGATAATCCCCAAGTGCAGGGAATCATCGTAGCAATTCCCAATGGTGGAAGTGATAAGTATGGAGTGTCAAACCCGCAAGGAGCTAAAGGTAAGATCAATATTCTCTCAAGCCCTATCTGCCACTGATACGACTCTATGTACACCTAACGTTTGCTTCCAACTAGAAACGAGAAATAAAACTACGTTGTGGGTATGAAGAGGATAACTTTGCATGATATCGGAGAGATAAAATATAAAAGTAGGTACTGTTATCATAAATTTAGAATATATTACTAGATATTATAAATAGCGACTGTGGAATAATGATGGATCGGTGTGCGGAATTGTCTTAGGCATTTGTTAACAAGACCGGTAGTCGTCATTGCAATTTCATATGAGGGAGAGGCATAAGTTAACATACTTTCTCTTCTTGGATCATATGCACTTATGATTGGAACTCTAGCAAGCATCCGCAACTACTAAAGATCGTTAAGGTAAAACCCAACCATAGCATTAAAGCATCAAGTCCCCTTTATCCCATACGCAACAACCCCCTTACTCAGGTTTATGCTTCTGTCACTCAAGCAACCCACTATAAGAGAATCATGAACGTATTGCAACACCCTACAATGAGAATCCCTCACGCTTGCACGACACGGAGGGCACAATAGGACAACACCAAAATAAAACATACAACTCGTACCAATCTAGATCATCAATCAACCCAAAGACAAAGGATATCTACTCAAAACATCATAGGATGGCAACACATCATTGGATCAAAATATGTGGCATAAAGCACCATGTTCAAGTAGGGATTACAGCGGGGTGCGAGAGAGTGGACTGCGTAAAAGAGGTGAGGATGGTGATGATGATGGTGATGTTGATGAAGACGATCACCGCGGCGATGATTCCCCTCCTGATGGCACTCCGGTGCCACCGAGAGAGAGAAGGAGAGGTTATCCCCCTTGTGCTCCCTCCTCCATGGCCTCCCCCTGGATGGGGAGAGGTTCCCCCTCTGGTCCTTGGCCTTCATGGTGATGATGGCCCCTCCGGGATCCTCCTCCATGCCCTCCGGTGATGATGGCCCCCTCCGGCAGGGCGCGAGAGAGGGCCTAGATTGATTTCTCATGGCTACAGAGGCTTGCGGTGGTGGAACTTCCGATCTAGGTTATTTTTTGGAGGTTTCTGTATTTATTGGAATTTTTGGTGTCGGTTTCACGTTAGGGGGGTCTCCAAGTCGTCCACGAGATAGGGGCCCATGCCCAGGGGGTAGGGCGCCCCCCACCCTCGTGGACAACCCAGGACTCTTCTCGCCCAACTCTTTTACTCCAAGGGCTTCTTTTGGTCCATAAAAAATCATCAAAAATTGGCACATCAATTGGACTCTGTTTGGTATTCCTTCTCTGTAAAACTCAAAAACAAGGAAAAACAGAAACTGGCACTGGGCTCTAGGTTAATAGGTTAGTCCCAAAAATCATATAAAATAGCATATAAATGCTTATAAAACATCTAAGATGGATAATATAATAGCATGAATACTTCATAAATTATAGATACGTTGGAGACGTATCAACACACTACTTCGGCGGGCGCCACACAACTTCGACTGATGCCACCTACGGTAGAAGGCACCTTATTCCCCCTCCCTCCTCCCAGGTTGTGGCCTTGAGGTGCCGTTGAAGGATGACTCATCCAACAAGCTGAGGATCTCCTCTGATTTTTTGCCAAATTTTCATTCTGATCCACTATACAATGAATTGCTATGAGCTGCTTCTGCTGCTGCTATATGATGCATTGCTATGAGCTGCTCCTACTACTGCTATATGATGAATTGCTATGAGCTGCTAGTACTATATGATGAATTGCTATGAGCTGCTGATACTATATGATGAATTGCTATGAGTTGTTGCTGCTGTTATATGATGAGTTGCTATAAGCTGCTCATGCTGCTGCTATATGATTAATTGCTATGAGCTGCTCCTGCTGCTGCTATATGATGAATTGGTATGAGCTGCTCCTGCTGTTGCTATATGATGAATTGCTATGAGCTGCTGCTGGTATATGATGAATTGCACACTACTGCTGATGTTGTATGATGAGTTGCTATGAGCTGCTGCTGCTATATGATGCTTTCAGGTGGTGCTGCTATATGATAATAGCCAACCACTTGGACCATCGAATTCCAATAAATAATTGTTCTTCATTTAAATGTGGGTCATGTGTTCTTCGTTTAAATTAGGCAATGGGATCTCTATGGAAGACATTGACCAAAGTAGATTGTGCCAAGTAGATGGTGTCTTTGTATTTGCATTTTGAACAAATAGTGATGGTTTGTTTTCCTATCATATTAATTACTGCATTGGGTTCAATTTGTGATGTTTGCAAGTCAAATTAATTTTCATATGGGCAGCAAAATGAGAAAATATAATGCAATCTAGACTTTTCACTGATCATACCAAAGATAAGCTAAAAAGGAAGGCAATGAAAAGAACTGGTTGGCTTATTACCTGGAGCTTATATTCACAGGTGCTTATTTTCTTAGGATAACTCATAATAACTGTCCCTAAGAAACTTGACCAATAGAACTGACATACAACTAACATGTCACGATGATTGCAATGGAGGAGTGACCTATCATAGCACACTATATAGGCTCACCGCTGCCTCTCCTTTTTTGTGATGTTCCATGAAATTGCCACATACATGTTGTACTTTTTCATTGTGTAACCCTATCTGCAAGTTGACACGTCTAATTTCATACATCTCTACATGATAATACATCGCATATCCCTTGCGCATTTTTAAACCACCAATTAATGGTTGTGTACGTAGCATAAACTAGCCATGATTCTGTGTGCTGGACTAGCAGGCACTCTAAGGGAGCCTAATGTAGTGCACTGGAATTCCTACATGCCACCTACGATTTTGTGTAATGTACTACCTTTGTTCCTAAATATATGCCTTTGTAGAGATTCCAGTATGGACCACATACAGATGTATATAGATGCATTTTCAAGTGTAGATTCACTCATTTTGCTCCGTATATAGCCTATAGTGGAATCCCTAGAAAGACTTAGAAATCATTGTCTGCACAAAGGGATTACTGGTCGAAAATCCTAGCAAAGCACGCTGGCAGGCACACAACAATACAAGAGAGAGACGCACTTACAAGATCATACCAATGCCTCAGTCCAGGATCTTGGTTGGCCAAGTAGTTAGATCCAGAAGAAACATCATCCTTGTAGTTTTTGCCAGCTGCATAACAGGTAACAACGACCTGTTAGTATATTTGAAGTACATCAGGCAGGTGATGCTGGACAGGTTTTAAGGTGAAAAGTACCTAGGCCGTGGCGGGTTCTTGGCATCTTGCCAGACGGTGGGAATCAGGTTAGAAACATCAAGGGTGATGACATTGTGCTGGTTGTCGGGGTCTGGTAAGAAGATCTAGAACCATCAAGTAGGGTGTTTGTGGAGCGGCTCCGGTAGGGTGGACTACGGTGTGGGCGAAGCGGATCTGTGGCCGTGGACGAGGCCGTCGGTGAAGCTGCTCCGGTGGTTGGGTTAAGGATGGTGTCGACGATGCTGATCTGCGGTCGTGGACGGGGCGTCAAAAGCTGCTCCAGTAGGTTGGATGAGGGTGCAACGAAGCGGATCTGAGGCCGTGGACTTGTGAGTTGGCAAAGCAGCCCCAGTAGGGTTGAGAATGGTATAGGAGAAGCTACTCCAGTAGGGTTGACGATGGTGTCGGTGAAGCAGCTCCGGTAGGGTTGAGGGAGGTGTCAGCGAAGAGGACTAGAGGCCGTCGACAGGGGCGTCGGTGGGGCGGCTCCGGGGGGTGTGGATGAAGAGTCTCCAGTTGGAAGTATGAATGAGCCACTGCAGATGCGTTGCGGTTGACGAGAGTACCGGCGAAGCAGATCCGGCGCCATGGACAAGGCTGGCACTGAATGGGCTGTGGTACAGTGGTGGATGAGCAGTCTACTTGTTTCTAGGGGAGGTGGGAGGAGTAGATGCGGCCGCAGAAGCAGATCCGGCGAGGTGGACGCCACTGGTAGTGAATGGGATCTGGTACGCCGGTGGATGAGCAGTCTAGGGTTTCGAGAGGGGAGGGGTAGAAAGGCCGATGAAGTATGAACGACATGATGTAAGATGCTCTGGTGTTGTGGAGTTAGTCATTTTTGTGGGAGGGGGAGAGGAAATGGGGGTGTCGTGTGGTGGGAGGAACCAGAAGTTACCAAAGCAGCCCCGACCTATTATGTAGATGAGGGTGGTATTGTAACTGTTGTTCTCCGTGCACCAAGGACAAAAGGGGAATTTCCCATGCTAAAGACTAGGTAGCGGAAATTTTAGAAGGAGGCGGGAGATTTTGCCGCCCACGGGATCGTTCGTATCCAGTTTCAACTAATTTTGGACCGTGCTAGCGGGAAGGTCATGGGAGATTGTGTACACGGGGCACGCGTCAGTAGTTAATAACTGGTGTGAAGTCCACCCCAGAAAAAAGACAATAACTCGGGATGATGCGCTGATAAGTTGGACGTTCACACGGGTGCGGCCAATCGTACGGGTATAGAGGCGCGTTCATAAAAAAGGGATCAAACGCTCAGCCTATGTCTTTCTCATGTAAATAGATAATTTAGTGCCATTCGTTATTTACTTTAAACATAATGCATTGACGTGTTAGTATAGAGGCACACAAAAAGAAATGGATATTGTAGCCCCACAAAAGAAATGGATATTGGAGTCCGCTACTTAAAAGTGTTACCTCATATGATTACATAGCCTCCATTTCATAAATTGCGTACCCGTTGAATTCATATATGAATATTACATATATTACTTCATAATAGAACCTTAAATCATCCAAGACTAATGAATTTGAATGCAAGAGTAACAATGGTGCATGTACATGATAGCTACATTGGTTGTTTGAAGAAACATCACTGTAACTTTGGCATGCACAATTTAAAAGGTTTATTTAGATAGAAAAAATGTGATATGTGAGTGTCCAATCTTTATAGCATTGAATCGATATTGTACCTTTGGCCACGATACGAAGTAGATATTTATTTATGTTCAAGCGATGCACGTCCACGATCGCTAGATAGTGATACGTGAATGAATTGTGCAATCTATCTCACACGCATACATATCTCATTTCCTCGTGGGCATCGGAATCACACACGCGCACGTCGTGTATTTCTCTCCCTCCGTCAAGGTTAGAATTTGTCTTTCTACCCCGTCCTACAAGTCTCTCACACAGAAACACACACGCTCTCTCTATCGAACACGCCCACCCCTTTAATTCCGCCCACCCGCAACCACTAATGTCTCAAAGTATAATTATGTATCTCACACATATGCCTAAGGTTAACTCGAGTTCTGGAACCATATGAATACATACAATGGGATTCCAGCAGAGCACCTTTTGTTTTGAGATCTCTCTCTCTCTCTCACACACACACACACACAAACACACACGCGCGCGCACGCATAGACATTGTTTCTCGCTTCATTTTTTCCGGCATTTGCATGCATACCGTTTGTTTATCTCCTGATGCTTTATGTATGCCTCGCACACATGCTATCTACCTATCCCTTAATATAGATATGTGTCACACAAACTCCTTCTCCATACTAGCAAGATGCCCATGCGTTGCATGGAACATCAAGATGCATGTGTATGAGTAGTTTATATTGTGGGAGAAAAGGATGAACGACGGAATGCCTTATTTGCAAATGTGGAGAGGGGTGTGGGTATCTTTTTGTGAAATTGACATAGTCTCCTTCCTATATGTCGGATATAAATTGGATGGCATATATTGCAGGATGGCCGGAACACCATCATCACAACTCTGTTTTTTATAAGAGTAGAGACATGTAAGTGTCACTGCCCCCCCCCCACACCCACACCCGCACACTTCCCGACACCGAAGGAGTAGGGTGACACCTCGATCTTGATACTAATTGTCACGGGATGTCCGCGGCCACCTATGGGACCGGGTGGACCCTTGTTGGTTCGGCAAGGGGGACGGCACGTTGCACAAAGAGCAGACCGGCATACGGCCGCGCGGCGGAGAGCAGACAAGCAATTTACCTAGGTTCAGGCCGCCGTGAGGCGTAAGACCCTACTCCTACTTTGGTGGATTGATGGTGGAATGAATGGGGTGGTGCATAGTACACTTTGCCCGGCAAGGTTTGCCTAGGGGCTGCAGCGACTACACGTGTATGGTGGCTTGGGTGCGTCAGCTTTCCAACCTTCTAACCCCTCCTATGAGTGCCATGGGCCTCCTTTTATAGATTAAGGGGTCACCACAGTGGCAAAGTGGTCATTATCCACTGATATGATAGCGAACAGTGCTATCATAGCTAACTCTGCGGGCTGATAGGGTGCATTAAATGCGCCGCTGAGTGTCACATCACTGGTCGCCTGGCGAGGCCTGCCGGGCTATCCTACCAGCTCCACACCTATTCTCTTGACATGTCACAGGACGGGTGTCACCTGTAGGTTTCTTCTATAGGAAATGGCTGCCATGTGGCGAACGGCTGCCACTTAATCATCTTGCGGCTTGACACCGTACTGATTGACGACGTGAGACGCGCTTGAGTGGTTGGTGGGGTGATTCTGCCCCGCGAGCCCCGGCAGGCTCTGCCAGGGAGCCTCGGTTACTTACTTCTGGTGGTGGCCTTGCCCCTCACCGGGCTCGCCTACCCTGCAAGGGAGGCCCTTCTCTTGCCGATATTTTGCTCCTTAGGCTCGATCTTTGTCCCTTTGAGCTGCATGTTGGTTCTTCAAATCTCTTGGTTCTTCAATCTTTGACCTGTCCCGGGCTTGTTCGTGCATGAGTCAGGGGAAAATGTCTGCCCCTATAATAAGCGCCCGGGCCTGAGCCATACGTGTCGCGTGCCACGTTGGGTTAGGCCCCAAACAGTGCGTGAACACGTGACGGGAGAGGGCTGTGCGTGACGGTTTGCCACAATGACTAGCCAATCCAACATTCACTTTGCGCATTTACCGCGCGTCATGGGGTCGTGGGGCGGTTGCAGTTATGGTAAAACGGTAACTTTCTGAAGCGTAGCGCCTCTGTCCCACTTTCCTCCTCTTAAGAGCAGGCTAAATTGGAGTGGCATGATTCATCTGTCTCTCGCCCTGCTCCCCCATCTTCTTCCTCCACAAGCCAAGCGACAGTTCCCCATCTCACTTCTCCTTTTGCTACCATCCTCTCCAATGAATCCTTCTCGCGTTGCTGCAGCAATGGGGAAGAGAACCGCGGACAAGAAGAAGTCGAGGACGGTGGTGAAGGAGCCCGCCGCCGAGGGGAACAAAAGGTCGGCGGAGCTGACCAAGAAGTGGAGCGAGGACATCGTATTCGTTCCATCCACCTTGAGTGGCCCCGTCCTTCAAGCGAAGTACGGGTATTTGTGGGGGCGGCCCATTGAGAAAGGGCACGGAGCGCCTGTGGTCTACGAAGCGGGCGAGGTGAACCCCCCCCCATTCTTATCGGTTCTTTTCTACTTACTTCATCAGCGGTATGTGTCCTCCTTTTTCTGAGTTCTTTGAGGCAATCATGAACATCTATGGATTTCACCTCCTTGATTTCTCGCCGAATGCAATGGCGACCATGGCCACTTCGCGCATTTGTGTGAGAACTTCTTCGGGGTGAAGCCCAATGTGGATTTATTCCGGCATTACTTCGTCCTGCAGGTGGAGAGCGGAGTTAACCGCTCTGGGATCATCATTTGGATACCACGGTCGAAGAAGAATTACCTCCCGGGGTACCAACACGAGAGATGGGATGAATGGAGAGGGGATTGGTGTTGGATCCAGGACAAAGAAGCCCCCGAGTTTTGTGATGCGTAGCAGGAGTGCATTGAGCGCGGCAAGGATTGGAGCACCAAGGGCCTTTATGATGATAGGTTGCGCCCAGCAATTAATAGGATCATCCGCCTGGCGGCTGCCGGGTTAACCATTGAGCATGTGGGAGCATATTTCCTCCTCCGCCGCATCTCATCGCTGCAGGAAAGGGATAGGCCTGCGTGGTTGTATGGCGGCGCTGCGGATAGGATGAGATTGCTGCCGGGGCTGGCCAATAACTTGTTAGTTTATGGACATGCTTGGTTGTGCGATCAGCTATTTGGTCGCTTCGAGATGTTCAAGCTCCCGGAAACCGTTGTTCCCCTGAACATCAACTCTGCCCAGGATCAGATACTGAAGTGGATGCCGGATTGCAACACTGAGGGAGTATCGGGCACTTGGCAACTCCCTTCTCTTGATGAAGAGCTCCAGTGGTCGAGCACCTTGGTGAAGAAGGCCAGCAGGGCCGAAGAGGGAATGTATAAACGCACCTCTGCTGCGGAGGTAGCATACATTCTGAAGAGGGTCACAGAGGACAAAGATGGACGCCGCGAAGAGATGGAGAAGGCCGCAAAGGCCGGGAAAAGCAAAGGGAAGGCTGGGAATGGAAGCTCTTCCTAGGGCGGCAGCGAGGCGCAAACCACGGAATATACTGCCGGGGGAAAGCTTGCCGGGGATAACTTCACCGGGCTAGACGCTCTAGCCACGACAACAAAGGAGCTCCAGGAGGGAGAGGAGGCGAAGAGGGATGAGGGCGCGGGAGCGACCCCTGAAGAGGAATGAATTGCGGCAGGACCACAAGCCCCTGCATCGGACCTAGACCAGCGTACCCGTAGGTGCGCCGCTGGCCGAGGAGCGGCGACCTCCAACCCGGCACCACCCACCAAGACGGTGAAGAAGATCTCCACAAAGTCTTCCAAGGCCGAGGTGGCGTGTCGCCAATCTCCTCGCCTTGCTCAGGCCAAAGCACCTTTGGCCAAACGGCCGGTGGCCATGGAGGCGGAGTCTGGCTCCTGTTCTGGCTTGATCTCCTCGCAGAGCTCATCTCCCCCGGAGCCCTTGACGTCACGGCAGGCACCAATGCTGCCGTAGAGCTCCACCCTTCCGTATCTAAAGATAAGACGAGAGTCCCCTCATCGCACGGAGTTCAACTTGAAATCCATGCTCATTGCGGAAGAGTAAGGAGGATTTCTCTTTGTGGTTAACATCTTCCTAAGCAGATTTGAATGCTTTTGTTGACTGGCCTCTTGTTCTTGGTGTCGCCAGCAGGGAAGTGGAAGAGGATACGGAGACCCTCATCCGTCATTCCCGGAGGAAGCTCCATCACCTCGGGTCGCTGGAGGGCGTCGAGAGCTCGGCTTCGGCGGGGAAGGATGTACAAGACCTCGTGTCGAGCCCCCAACCCAGCCCCGGCCTGGGAGCGGAGACTTGACCTTGCCCGCCGGAGGTGTTGGAGACAGCCTTTCCGCCCCTTCACGTGGAGGAGGGGGCGAGGTAACGCAGGACGAGCCCTCCTGGAGGAGCACGTGTCCCCTACCGCTCAAGCTGAAGATGTCGTCATGGAATCCTCCACAGCAGAGATAGCGCAGAAGGCTGCCGGGTCTTCCCCGACAGAGGGCGAGGCTCGTGACCCAGCAATGACTGTTGCCGGGAAAACAGAGACCCCTGCCCGGCAGACTTCCCAAGGTATCTAGCTTAACTCTTCTTCCCTTTCACTCTCTGGCTTTCTCCACTGGCTTCTTTATTCACTTCGAGATTTCCATTCCTTCGTTTGTTCACTGGCCCTTCCATCTATAGCCCCCCAGGCCGAAGAGCCAGACTTGTTGGAGGTGGTGGCGGACATAGGGAGGTCCACCAAAGATGAAACTGCGAAGGTCGCGGCTACTAAGGGGCAGGATCTGGCTGTCGGGGGAATGTAAGGTTCTTTGGCAGTGGTGGAGCATTCCCTAGAGAGCGCCTCGGTAGAGGTGGTGGTTGTCGAGGCGAAGATTCCTCTTAAAACCATGGGTCCACTCCCTTCTTCCGGGGGCGCAGCTGATGCCCCGCCATCTTCTTCGAACATGCTGGCCGTGGTGCCATTGTTGCCTGATATCGGACCCCGACCCATCCTTGACAGACGCAGAGCTTGATGAAGAGCTTCGGCGTCTTCTGGCACCGCTGCATCTGGGATGTGGGGAAGTCGACGACTCAGCTGCCATCACCATTGATTTGTCCTTCATCGAGTCCATGGCGGTGGGCTTGAAGGAACTGCAGGCCCGACACAAGCAGAAGTGGCAGGAGCTCAAGGAGCGGCGTGAATCCACCGACAAGGTGGATCAGAAGCTGAAGGACAAGTGCATGGAATTGCATGAATGGCACGACAAGCAATTTAAGGCACTCATGAGGCAGCAAGAGATCCTTCAGATGATGAGGGAAGATGTCGTGGCTCGGGAGGGGCGCCTGGAGGACCACAAAGCATCTTTGGATGCCAGGGAGCGAGAGATCATCCTTCGGGAGGAGAATCTTGAAGCTACCCTCCGCGCCAAGGATGAAAGTTTGGAGGCCTTGGTGCAGCTAGGCACCAAGGAATTGAAGGACAAGCATGGGGCTGCTCTGGACACCCTTACTATTGACCATGCGGCCCAGCTGAAGAAGCTTATTGAAGATCTGGATGTCGTATCTTCCACCAAGGCCGAGCTTGACCGACAGGTGGCAAAACTGAATGAAGATCTTGCCGGGAGTGCCAAGGAGGTGGAGGCACTCAAAGAAGAGGCACGCCAAGCAGAGCTTCACCTGGCTGATGTGCAGTCGCAGATATCCTCCAAGACCTAAAGTCTTGAGACCGCTAACGGCAACATATCTGATGTGAAGGCAAGGATCGGCTCGCCGGAGCAGTCAGCGGAATCCCTTGAATCTCGACAGCAGTTGCTGTCCAAGGACTTGGAAACCGCCAAGCGTGTCCGGCAAGATGCAGAGGATAGGCTGAAGAATCGGGTTGACATGAACAACCTCTGGATCAAGAGCCTGATTGACATTGTAGAACGTCTTGGCACCCAAGCTGCGGCGATGGGCATGGATGCCCCAGTCTACTCAGCCAGCGAGCAGGAGGTCCCGAGTGTCAAGCTGGGGATCTTCTTCGATGAGTTGGTCGACAAGTTGAAGGTGCGTGAAGAGGGGAGGGCCAGGCATTTCACGACCGAGTCGCAGAGGCTCGCTCGCGACGCCGTCCTCATAGTCTTGAGCAACATCGCCTATCGCCACCCAGAGCTCGACCTTCGTGATGGCTTCAAGAAGCCGCCTGTAGGTGCTGACGTTGCCACCGCTAAGACAAAGTTTGCTCCCCTCGCCGACAAGGTTCTCCATGTTTAAGTTATTCCTCCTTGTCCTGTAATGGAACATGACGCGTATTTTGTGTTTAGTCGTTTTATCTCTAGTGTTTGCGCGAGGCCGATACTTCTAGCTGGATCTTTAAGTGCGTGTTTATCCCTTTACTCTGTATGCTTGTGTTCGTATGATCAATTCCTATGTACGCTCTGGATACCTGCCGATATCATATTGCTGCGATTGTTGTAAGGGTCTGGCCCTTAATAGTCATCTTGGTGTGGATGCATCTCGGCAGGTTTTTCCCAGGTAGCTCTCGATGCAGCCTCTCGTCTTGCGAGCATGGCCCTGGGCAGGACGATGGAGCGATCAAAGAAATTACCCAAGGTTCCATCGCATGAGGGCTTTCATGATACGAACACTTACTGGAGTTAAGGGATAAACGACTGCAGAAATCTGAGACGCATCAAATAGAAGTGATAACATGGACTTAGCTTTCATTTCAAGCTTCTTTTTTTGTCTGCCGAGCCGCGCGCGTTCGACGCGCCTGCGGCACCTAGAGAAGTAGGAGGCGGTCCGGTGGTTTCTTTATTCCCGGCATGGATCGTCATGTATCTCTTGTAGCTGGCGGGTATAGGGGCATGGTGTCGGGCTTCGCCGGTCTTCTTTACTTTTGCTCCCCCCCCTCGAGTCAGTGTAGCGGCTGTCGTCGCATGGGTGGTGCCAGTGCGGGCAGCCTCGCCGAAGTGTGCTTGCCGGGGCATCAATCGATGGACTCATACCAGCATTCTACTCAGGATCACCCACGGTGGGGAAAATACTAGACCGAGCGTCGCGTAATAATCGTTGACATTGATGACGCCGAGGCTAAAGCAACTCAACTGCTGACGATTTGGGGGGAAATAGGAAGGAGGGAGCTCGTGTCCACACATCTCGTGCCCTTCCTCCGGACAGCGTTCAGATGGTGATAACGCCATACGAGCCGCCGGAGTAAATCTATTGCCATCAGCCATGGTCTTGGTCGTGACCGTTGCTATGGTAAATCTTGGAGGGCGGCAACACGGCGCGAGGGTGGATCTTCCCCCGCTCCTCTTCTGTGCTTCCGCGGGTGCCACGGTCGATGGCATTGTCGAAGATGAAGATGTCGATGAAGATGATGCATGACCCTTTCTGGTTCGCGCAAGCGCTCCCCCTACCTGGCATGGAAAAGATGTCGTGGTATGTTTGCGGCCACCTATGGGACCGGGTGGCCCCTTGTTGGTTAGGCAAGGGGGACGGCGTGTTGCACAAAGAGCAGACCGGTGTACGGCCGTGCGGCAGAGAGCACACAAGAAATTTACCCATATTCAGGCCGCCGCGAGGCGTAAGACCATACTCCTGCTATGGTGGATTGATGGTGGAATGAATGGGGTGGTGCGTAGTACACTTTGCCCGGCAAGGTTTGCCTGGGGGCTGCAGTGACCACGCGCATATGGTGGCTTGGGTGTGTCAACTTTCCAACCTTCTAACCCCTCCTACGAGTGCCATGGGACTCCTTTTATAGATTAAGGGGTCACCACAGTGGCAAAGTCGTCATTATCCACTGATATGATAGCGAACAGTGCTAGCATACCTAACTCTGTGGGCTGACAGGGTGCATTAAATGCGTCACTGAGTGTCACATCTGTGGTCACCCAACGAGGCCTGTCGGGCTATACTGCCAGCTCCACACTTGTTCTCTTGACACGTCGCAGGACGGGTGTCACCTGTAGGTTTCTTCTGTAGGAAATGGCTGCCATGTGGTGAACGGCTGCCACTTAATCATCTTGCGGCTTGACACCGCACTGATTGATGACGTGAGTCACGCTTGAGTGGTTGGTGGGGTGATTCTACCCCTGCGAGCCCCGGTAGGTTCTGCCAGGAGCCTCGGTTTCTTACTTGTGGTGGTGGCCTTGCCCCTTGCCGGGCTCGCCTGCCCGGCAAGGCAGGCCCTTCTCTTGCCGATATTTTGCTCCTTAGGCTTGATCTTGGTCCCTCCGAGCTGCATGTTGGTTCTTCAAATCTCTTGGTTGTTCAATCTTTGACCTGTCCCTGGCTTGTCCGTGCACGAGTCAGGGGAAAATGTCCGCCCCTATATATTTTCCCCGAGACTAATCTATCGATTGGCTTCTCTCTCAAACACACACACACACTACCCGGCACTGAAGGAGTAGGGTGGCACCTCAATCTTGATAGTAATCTATCTAATGGCTTCTCTCTCAGACACACACACACACTCACTAGTTGTGCCTCTGTGCCTACCGCGCACACTCTCGATACGTCTTTCTCTCCCTTCCCCTCCCCACCCCCACCCCAACAATGACAGCAGAAGGGTGACAACTCGATCTGATCTTAATCTGTTAATTGGTTTCTCTCTCAAACATTGTGTCTCTGGGCCTCGCTCAGACACACTCAATACATCTTTTTCTCCGTAGCCCCCTCAATATGTAGACTTCTCGCGCGCGCACAACTATAGTGACGATGACGCTGAACCTAGTGTGCCTTGTTTTTACCGGCCTCATGTGATAGTTTTCACCCTGTTTTCTGTTAATTAACAACGCAACCTTTTCTTTGTTACTACTAGTGAATCTGAAATCATTCGGGGCAGACATAAAATATATCACTTCAACCCAATTATCGTAGTAACTATTTTAAAAGAAACTAGCTAGATGCTCGTGTGTTGCACGGAACATCAAGATGCATTTGTATGAGTAGTTTATCTTGTGAGAGAAAAGGATGAACGAGGAAGGCTTTTTTTGCAAATGTGGAGAGGGGTGTGCGTATTTTTTGCAAAATTCCTATCTGTTAGATATAAATTTGATGGACTATATTGCAGGATGGCATGCACACCATCATCACCAACTCTATTTTCTACTCCCTCCATTCCTAAATATTTGTTCTTTTAGAGATTTGGACAAGTGACTACATACTGAGAAAAATGAGTGAATCTACACTCTAAAATATGTCTACATACACATCCGTATGTCTTGGTCCATTTGAAATCTGAAAAAGACAAATATTTAGGAACGGATGGAGTATAAGAGTATACATGGAGATGTATCTCCAGCATGGTCTACAACAAAAATGTGCTGGACTGGTTAGCGCAGGATGCTCGCAAAGCGATGACCTAAGTTCAAATTCTGTCTTCAACTTTAGATTTTTATATTATATATTACTTACTTAATATATACTTCTTTCGCTACTGTACTGGCAGTGGAACCCACGAGTACTTAGAATATAAAATTAAGGATGGACTTGTTTCTTTTTAACTTTCTGTACGAAGTTGTAGCCACCCTGCAAGTCGCTTGTACACTGTACATGCAATTAACTTTTTATAGAGGGAGAATCATACACGCAATTAACTCAAATGGATTGGATGTGACTCTATTATTTCCAGTATAAGAGCATCTCCAACGGTAGCTGGCAAATTTCTTCCTGCTTCCTTCCATGGAGGACGACATCAAACGCCAGCGGCATACATTTTCACAACTATAACCAACCAGATGAAATTCGTGCAAACACAGACTGATTTCATATAAGCATGAAGGATTTCGTATAAAAAAGGTGGATCTTCATATAAACATGATGGATTTCATTACATTTACATGAACTAAGCGGTGCTAATCCGGCTCTCTTGGCATAATTAATACTCCCTCCGTCCGGAAATACTTGTCCTAGAAATGGATGTATCTAGACTTATTTTAGTTATAGATACGTCCAATTTATCCATTCTTAGAACAAATATTTCCCGCCAGCCGGAGAGGGAGCACCTAATCTAGAAGGCCGCCCGTGGATCCCTTTATCTTCCTCATGTCCGGCAAACACTTGCGGGGTCGACGAAGGTCCTCGGAAGAGACGAAGCAGCAAAGAAACCACCTGAATGCGTAGTCGTCGCCTCGGCGGTGGCCTTCATGGGACCCAAGTGGCGGTGGCCTCCCGTGTTCTACTTCTCCTCGATGATGGAGGCGGACATGGAGAAGCTGGCCACCGACTCGTCGCTCTCCACGCACCTGACTTCTGTCTCTGCCTGCAAGGCGCTGCCGCGGGCACGGGAGGCGCGCCCACAAACACGGGAGGCGTAGCCACCGCAGACACTGGTGGCGCAGTACGACGCGACAGCAACGATGCCCGTATCGGCGTGCTCGCCACCATGCCGGCATGGAGCAACTCGCCAGTCCTCATCAAGCTGAACTAGAGCGGCGAGTCGTTGAACCACGCGCTGGCTTAGGGCGGCAACTGGCTTCGTCGGGCTAAGCGAGGTTGGTGAAGCATCGAGCGGCCTTGCCCGTATCCGGAGGGCTCGGCGGGCCACCGAGCCGGGTAGTATGCTAGAGAATGGCTCCTCGAAAGCCATTGAAAGAGTGGAGAAAATGATGAAGGAGGAGATGGGGAGCGGTGGAGGGGTGCGATTCTTGCCCGTTGTCTGTCTGGCCTCGTTTAAATAGAGGGCGGACAGTAGGAGCTTGGCCAGCGTCTGGCCTCGTTTAAACTGAGGGCGGATGGGAGGAGCTCGGCCGGTGTTGTGTTTAATTCCGGCACACTCATGAACGGAGGGGTTTGATGGAGGCGAGGAGGCGTGTTCAGCCGGGCATGCAGCGGGCAGTGCAGTACTATTCGATTTGACAGCGGGCGGCGCAGTTCCCGATACAGCTTTAATGCAAACGAGTGAGGGGTAGCGGTTCCCAAAATGTTGAACGGCCAATAATGCATCCTCCTTCAATTAGCATCGTGAATGCATGAGGGAAGTAATGGGAGGAGGACCGGGAAAAGAGGCTGCACGATGTGAATGCAACGCAGTTTGCACTCATATAAAGGCGCCCCTCCGTTCCAATGCATCTACCACATCATTAGCACCTAAGCATTTTCCTAAGCACCTACACTAAGCGCAAAAGTGCTCACTCCAGACCCATGGCGGTGATGCGCGCGAGCGGCCAGCGGCTGTGCCAGATGGTCCACGACGCCGGCCTGCGGCATGGTGCCGAGGATCATCTCCAGACGGTGTTGGCGACCAATTGGTGGATGGCCACCATTGACGCCAACTATGACTCTCAGTTGGACCAGATGATCGTTGCCACCACCAACAAGTTCACCATCCTCAAGAAGCTTGCGGACGACATCACCGTACTCCTCCAGGCTGCGCGCCCGGGCTCCTCATTGCCTGCCACCCTAATCGGCCTCCATGGCCGGGACCTCTTTCAAGCACTGGTGGCCCTGCGACTGCCCACCGACGCCACGAAGAATGTCCACCTGGAGGTCGCTCTCGCCGCGAGGCGCCTCGCCCTGCAAGAATTCATCGACCTACATATCCATGTGTGCGAGCA
Organism: Triticum aestivum; assembly: GCF_018294505.1. NCBI lineage: Eukaryota > Viridiplantae > Streptophyta > Magnoliopsida > Poales > Poaceae > Triticum > Triticum aestivum. The sequence goes on along the minus strand of NC_057800.1, from coordinate 209,254,176 downwards.
AATCGTGTACATAGGTATCTACAAGGCCAGTGAGGATGCTACGACGTTGACCTTCCTCAACTGGCTGGAAGCCTTGGATGCCTTTACTGAGAAGCACCTTGACCTCACCACAAAAGCCACCGCTCCTTAGTCGCCGGTCGGTGGCCCTACGCACTAAGTTGAGGAGGAGGAGGAGGAGGTTGTACGTTGATGGATGCATCTTTCTTCTTGCCTCATGTAACCACCACTACGATCGCATCATCGTGGCATTAATTCTTATTGTGCTATTGCATTCTCGTTCTAGTCAATACCCACATGTGCGATCCCTTTGCTTAATTGTATGCATCACTGTAACTAGTACTCTATCCATCAATTTATAAGTTGTGCTTACCTTTTCCATCAACTTCGTGCAATGCATGGGCATCTTGCTAGAAACATTAGAACATGTCGGGTCGCATGTGACCAAACCGATGATGCGGCAACCTAGCTACTATGTACCCTGCTTATTTGGCGGAAGTAGCCCCGCCCTAGCGTTTCCAATTGTTATCTCTATCTATCGATCATGCCAAGGAGCAGAACCAAATGTTACAATTTATACATGTTTCTCTACTCCTACTCCTATAGAAGACACAGTTGGTGATGGTGGTGTGTCTGCCATCTGTCGTTTCTGACCATTAGATCTGCATCTAACGGCTGTGAGGTAAGTTGTGGCATTTTTGCAACAATATCCCACTTCTCTTCTCCAATTTGCAGAAAACCCATTATTATCTTCAAAGCAACCACATCCCTCCCTCACCTCATCAAAACAACCTGAGAAATATATTTCAGAACAGCTTGAAAATATATTTTGAGTGAAAAGTAATATATTAGGAGTATATCAAAACAAGAGTGATTTCTTTCAAGTTTGTGAACAAGTACTACTATTCTTCTACTTTGGATCCGTCGCAACGCACAGGCACATTGCTAGTAAAAGGAAAAGGCATGTCGCGTTCGCGTCACACCCCATACGCCCAGGAATCGGGAGTACTCCACAGCCCGTCCAGCACACTACATAGCTAGGGAAGGCGTGTTGCCTAGCATTTTCACTTTCATGTGGGACCGCCGTTGAGAAAACCGACTATTGGCAAACCGCACCCCACCCGCCACTGGGTTGGAAAACATAAACGAGGGGAAGATCTAGCCATAGCATGGAAGCTAAGAAATTTGGTGTCAGATGGGGCTCGTTGATAGAGTAGGAGCATTCCGTACTACTACTCCTACTAGTACGAAGTTTGTACTACAACTAGTACTACCACTATACAACTAGGTACGTGCATGACACAACATAGGAGGAACAAGAAACGGGAAGATCTTGTTTTTGGTGATTTGTCTTTTTTCAGTCAACGTAGTATGAATAATATGCTGTGGGGGGCACCCATGAAGCTTATGTGGCTTGGTTGCATGGTTATGAAAGGTTAGAGAAAAATAAATAGATAATGTGTTTAGAGTGCACCCCACTAAATAGATATACTTTGGATCCATTGCAACACACAGGCCAGCACATCTATACCCCTATATAGTGTGTGAATAACTTTGAAAGTTGGTCGTTCGATGAAGCCAATCCGACGGTACAAAGATGGCAAATCCGAGCACTACTGGCCATTGGATATCATCTACATTCCACCAGATTCTGCCACATGTAGAATCTAGAAGACTCCATGGTTGAACTTAAGCATAATGCACAAACCTCAAAACACAAGCACTTCTCCTTTGTTCTAGAATCTCTCATATCTTAATTTCCCAAACTTCTTTTTCAAAATGAATTGTCACTATTTGTTTTTACTTTATGCTTTACAATGCAAAATTCCATGAATCTGAAAATAGATTTTTTTTATAAAACTAATTGATTTTGAACTAGATGAACTATAGGAATTAAACGAACATATACATCATGCATATATGACTCAAAGCTTACATGCTATAGTGTGTTATTTATTCATAATTTGGTTGCCAAATCTCATGCATGCAATGCACGTGTACCTTACTAGTTGGTAGTAGTAATAAACAAATTCCAGGTTTGGCACGAGCTCGTACTGCGGGAGCACCACAAGGCCTGCCGCAGGAGTTACATTTCCCTCTCGGGGCCCACAAGACCGAGCTTCAGTGGCTTAGTGCACGGACCTATGAGTCAATGACATGAGGACCTTAAATGCGGCTAGCCCACATGTCATTCTCATGGTGGTGGCGTGGTTCCCGACTCACTCGTTCGAGATGAACCTACCGATGGTGGCGTGGTCGTGGCGAGGGTGCCACAGCCTGTCGTGGCGAGGCGTAGATGGCCACACCGGCGGGTACTACCTGTAGTACAAAAGTACTCCAACTAAGGATTGATGCCCGGGACGAAATGTGTCACAGTCGCTGGATGAAAATTCGATGGTGCGGGAGTATGGATCGGAGCACGGGAGCGGAGCAGGCAAACCGCATCCAATCGGGTGTGGCTATGGTAGAAAGCACATGGCCGCAACAGTTTAGCTGTCCCGCATGTAATGCACACAAAGGAAGAGGAGCGGTGGGGCCGAGAGGGATGAGACGCACGTCGGGGGACGTCATGCCGTGGGTTGGAGCAGCGTCGTGGGAATCGCATGTGGGTGTGGCAGTGATAGAAACAAGAAACGTGATGGTCGTCGTGGTTCAACTTCCATGGATAGGCTGTCATGTCTGCTAACACATGCATTGCATAGCGCTCATTGCAAGGAGCATTAGTAGAGAAAACTTGTTCCAAATATACCATTTTTTCCGATAAAATTCTCGAGATATCATTAGTTTTTACACATGGGATTACTCCTGCAAGGGTCAATCACAACAGGTGTTTTGTAAAAAAATGCATCTTGATGTTCCCTACAATGCACAGGCATCTTGCTAGTTATAGAAGAAGCCCACACGAGCATCTTGCCGCAAGGTGTGCCACCGACCCAAACTAAAAAAAATTCAGACGCTTAGGTGCACCGAATGTCGTGCCACGCTACAAAATGTAAAAAACAGCTCCAATTTTTTTTAAACCTGTTATCTACAAACCAGCCACACCCGTCCCTCACCTCATCAAAACAACCCGAGGAATATATTTTGAGTGAAGCATGATTTATTTTTACTCATATATGTATATCAAAACTAGAGTGTTTATATTTCAAGCCCGTGAATAAGTATTATTCTATTACTTTGGATCCATTGCAACGCACAGGCCAGCAAATTGGTAGTAGTAGTCTCTATCTCTATCTCTACTGTACTCTTATAAAAAACCAGAGTTGTTGATGATGGTGTGCCTGCCATCCTGCAGTATAGGCCATCCGATTTATATCTGACGGATAGGAAGGAAACTATGGCAATTTTACAAAAAGATACCCACACCCATCTCCACATTTGCAAATAAGGCCTTCCCTCGTTCATCCTTTTCTCCCACAAGCATGACGGCCCAATTAGTTTCAAATATCTTTTTTTTCATTTCGAGATTTTAAATTACATTAATTTTTATGCGTGGAGAATTTTTTGGATTTTATATTGATATACATTTATTTTTAAAATCAGTTTGAATGTGGGTCAAAATTTCGGGATTAAAAACAGTTCAGACCGCACCGAAATATGCAAAATTTTGTATAGTTTTTTAACCGTGGCCACAATATGGGCTGTAATGCTAACAAAAAGAATATGGGCTCCAAAAAACCTTAATAATTAGCAAATGGGCTGTAAATTATTAGAAATAATGGCAGATGGGTTGTATGTTGTTTTCCATAGATTTGAGGCTTTCCTAAAAAAAGGTTGACGCACAAGCAGTGACTGTTGGATGGCCATCCAACGGCCGTCGTGCTTCTTCAATCTCTGCTCTTCCTGCTCCAGCCGCTCAAACAAGTGTCGGCGGGACTGCCTGCTCCCTCCTCCCCGCGGCCGGCTCTGCTACCGCACAGGCCTCACTGCCCCACCGTACTCCCATCGCTGGCCTAGCCATCCCTCTAGTCACCTACACCTGCTGTTATTCTCCGGCGACGGCAGACGAAACAGTAAACCCTCGTACAGTCGTACTCCCCTTCGCGTGGGAAACAACTGCCGAGTCTTCCCTGCCTCTGTGCCGTTCCCTTCCTAGGCCTTGTTGTCGTCCACCGCCCTGGTGCTCTCGGCGTGGCCTAGTCAACGTGGTCAACGACCGACATGCATCTGAAGTGGATTGTACGTGGAGAGGCCGACAGCTCGGTCCACGGCCGCACGCAAGGAAATGCCTCCCTATTACGCGCAAAATAATGATTCCTCCACCTGACATCAGGGACCCACCGAAAGGGCCTCTGTATTTCGCGAAAAAAACGTTACCGCCACTGACAGCTCGGACCCACCAGCTATATCTTCGCACGGAAGGAAGTGCCTCCTTATTACGCACAAAAAAATGAATACTCCCCTTGTTAGCTAGGACCCAGTATAGTGGCAGGCTGACTTGTGGGCCTACTAAGTTGACGGGGACGGAGGGCTTTGTCAACTTAGTCAATATGCTTGATTCTAGCTCCAGTGACCGTACGATGTCCATCCAATGGCCGTAGTGCTTCTTCAATCTCTGGTCTTCTTGCTCCAGCCACCCAAACTAGCGCCCGTCGTGCCTCGTGCTCCTGCCTCCCGTGGCCGGCTGCGATGCGGCGGAGGCCTCACCGCCCCCTACTACTCCCACCGCTGGCCAGGCCATCCCTCTACTCACCAACACCCCCTGTTATTCTGTGGCGACGGCAGCCTCACACCGCAGCGAACCAGTGAACCCTCGTACTCCTCTACGCGTGGGCATCCACTGTCGTGTCTTCCCCAGCTCCGTGTCGTCCCCTTCCTAGGCCTCGCCGTCGTCCACCGCCCTGGTGCTCTCGGCGTGGCATGGTCAACGTGGTTAAGGAACGGCTTCCATCGAACGTGGACTGTATGTGGAGAGGCTGACAGCTGGGTCCACGGCCGCAGCAAGGAAGTGCCTCCTTATTACGTGCAAAATAATTATTCCTCCACCTGACAGCGGGGACCCACCGGACAGGCCACCGTATTTCGCGAAAAAAACGTTTGCCCCTGACTGCTGGGACCCACCAGCTACATCTTTGCACGCAAGGAAGTGCATCCAGGAAAGAAAACAATTCGCCCCCCTGACTGCTGGGACCGACCAGCTACATCTTCGCAGGCAAGGAAGTGCCTGACAGTCGGGACCCACCTGGTTAAAGCGTACGTAGCATTGTCATTCTGGTCGCTAACGTGTACGTACATATATACTGGTGGATGTAGAGGCGCGCACGTGTTGTAGTAGAGGCGCGTACATGTCGTAGTAGAGGCGCGCACGTAGCATCTACACGTACGTACAGCGGCCAGGGTGCAAGAAAGAAAATACGGCCACGTATGTGTACATACGGGCGGGGTCTCGAATGCCTACTCGCGCATTCATACAGCCAGGGCTCGTGTACATGGCTGGGTCGGAACGGAGAAATAGCGTCGTCGTCGTGTTCATGGGGAGGCAACGGAATGCGTCGTGTTCATCGGGAGGCAACGGAATGCGTGGGAGCCAACCGGCTGGGTCGGAACGGAATGTGTGGTTGTGTTCATCGAGAGGGCTTGGACGGAACAGGCGATGGAAACGAGGCCTGAACGGGGTCCTGTTGATCGGGAGGGGTCTGGCATACCGCAAAACGAAGGAAACGGACTTCCTACGGTCGAAATGGGGGTCCTGTTCATCGGGAGGGGTGTGGCGTACCGCAAAACAGACGAAACGGACCTCCTACAATCGAAACGGGGGTCATGTTCATCAGGAGGGGTGTGGCGTACCGCAAAGTGGACGAAATGGACTTGTGTTGGAGCGCTAAGGTCGAAACGGGGATCCTGTTCATCAGGAGGGGTGTGGCGTACCGCAAAACGGGACTCCACGGGATACTGTTAATCTCCACCGTCAACCTCCTCCAGCCTCCACAGGCTACCGTCGACCTCCTCCAGCCTCCACGGGCTCCTGTTCATCTAGCCTCCACCGTGCGCTACTCCACCAGCTACTGTTCAACCACCCCTCCACCTTCTACTGTTCATCCAGCCCTCCACACCACGGAGTCCTGTTAAACCACCCCTCCACGGGCACCCCTCCACCGTCTACTGTTCATCCAGCCCTCCACCACACCACGGGGTCCTGTTCATCCAGAGGCAATGCCACTGCTCACTGTTCATCCAACCACCACCCCCCTGCAATGCTCACTTTCATCCCAGAGGCAGCATCGATCGGCTTCAGTTAGCAGCAGTAGCGAAGGAATCGCTCGATCGGGTTCATTTAACAGCCATCGATCGATCGCTCGGGTTCAGTAACGTGTAGCCTGCAGTGCAATCGCTCGGATTCAGTTAGAGCCCAACTCCTCACTTGGGTTCAGTTAGAGCCAACGCCTCGCACACACGCGTGTACGTGTATGAGAGAAACACGCATCGCTCGGCCCCCGACCTCCCACCGTAACCGGGAACTCCCCGAAATTTTCCTCGCCCTCGCTTCTACCATAGTTTTTTCCGTCATGGACGGCCCAAAGAATGTCATGCAGCTGCGTCTCCGGCCCGCCTAGGACAAAAAGCCCATTTTCTGTCATGATTTGTTTTCATAGAAGTAGGAGCCCACCACATCTATGATGATACCGGGTTTTGTCACAATTATCGTCATAGAAGTGTCATATGTATGACAGAAAAAAAATTCGTTCGGCCCAAAATGTCACGGATGTGTCTTTTTTTTGTAGTGGGGTGAGCCGCAGGTCGGGGGACGTGTGGTGTCATGGGTTCAAGCGGTGTCGTGGGAATCGTGTGTGGCTATGGTAGAAACTTGATGCTCACCGCATTTCAGGTGGCCCACATGTCATGCATAGAAAGGCAGAGGGGCGGTGCGGCCGAGAGGGGTGAGGCGCACGTCGGGGGACGTGGTGCTGTGGGTTGGAGCGGCGTCATGGTAATTGTGAGTGGCAGTGGATGAAACATGATGGTCGGCGTAGTTGAACTTCCATGGACAAGCTGTCATGTCTACAGACACATGCATTGCATACCAATCACTGGTAGGAGTAGTAGAGAAAGCTAGGCGGATAAATAGTTCCTTATAGTCAAGCGGGCCCGTTCTACTACTTGTTCCAAAGACATGCACACCATCGAAATAGTCCATCTATATCAATATACACAGAGAGGGAATAATTTTTTTTACAAGAGAGGAAATAGTTCATCCATCCATAATGCACTACTGCTGGTGCAGCTTCTTCTTCTTGTTGTTGTTGTTCTAATTTTCTGTGGGAGACGGTTTCGCAACAAGCTCTCTGGACCTTGCAGCTATCTCAAAACTCACACATGCACTGAGGGCAGCATATTTTATCTGCTCGTACGTCAAGGGATAATTCTCCCATATAGACGACCTTAATGCCAGCGTCTTATCGGCCTTCTTAAGATTTGTTCCGAGCACAAAATTTGCTACGTCAAACAGGGATGGTGTTGGTTTATCACAATCTTCTATAGGAATTTTTATTTTGGTTTGTACGTCAGCTATGCTTTTCAAATCAAGGTTGTACGGCTCCTTCTGATTGTCCCCTGCGATGGCTGCCCCATAGAAGTATATGTCCTCCTAAGACAAGAAATTGTTAAGCTCACCTGGTATGGATGGCGTGTGTATGATGTGGTACACCAAAACATCATCTTCGAGGCACAGCTGAAGGATGGCGGCGCGTTGGATCTTCCCAGTGGCACGCTCACTGTACTCTGCGTCAAAACCGATGACCTTCATCTCCACCTTTTGGAGGGAGTTGGATATATTGTTGATCCACTTCTAAACAACCCTTGGGTGGTCGGTGATTGTGGCAACTATGCTCAATGAGCCTTTGACGAGGACATGTTGGACGCTAAAAACCTGCATCTCCATCTCCTTCGGCATTTGGAACCGCTGGACCGGAGGGCTATGGTTTGGAGAATTAGGATTAGATGTCTAGTCTAACTGAAGAAGATGATTATTTAAAGGGGCTTCGGAATTACTCCAAGAGGATGTGAAGAGGTTAAAACAATGTGAATGTAGTGTGGTTTGGATGCAAATGAAGATGAAGGAGTAGTGAAGAAGCCGAGGAAAAACGGTTCGCCGTGGAGAAGTAAATGGGAGAAGTGACCTGCAGGCAGTTGATTAGACTTCTAGGTAGACTAAACAAAAAGTCTACGCAGGTAGACTTAGGAGTGGTACATGTCCCTGTACGTGCCCATCCTTCTAGAGCTACATGTGCCACTGGCTAGTTGAGGTCACTCTTTCAAATCACCATGGCGAGACATTTTATGATCCCTTTTTATTTTTGTACCCCTCCTGACAGGTGGGACCTATGCAAACATATAAAAAATGTTTCATAGCTGGTTCGGATGGATATTGGTGTGTGCATGGGAGACACAACATTCTCTAGTTAAGGAATATGCGGTTATCCTCAAAAAAGAAAAGGCCTTCTTCGTGCTTCTGCATGCACGAGAATTTGGTTCTGCTCGCAATATGGATGATACCGGGAGGATGAAGTGAACCCAGAGGCATGCTAGCATGGGAGACCTATTTCTGCTATACAGTACTACTCTTGTTCCTACTACTCCTACTAGTAGTAGTAGTAGTACAACTGTGGTACACTTGATGGTCAAAATACTATTCATCAGGTCCTCACAATGAACTAACAAGACCCTGTGCCCGAGATGACACCAGTCCAGGCGGCGTGTTCGGGTTACCAAAGTTAGCCTCACCTTGTGCACTGTGCAGTCACTGTCACCACCGCTGTATAGCATGCCTCGCCTCGTCTCCCTCTCCCCTAGCACCACTCCATCTCCGTCTCACCGGAGATCCTAAGGCCACTCTTCATCATCTCACTGTGCCCCTACGTACCCTCGCCTCGCTCGCCTCCCCCAGTACCACTATTCCCTCGCTAGTCGCTCCAACACCGAGAGCCTTCTCCCCCGTAAATCAAGCCCCCCAAAACCCCACCTTCCAAACTCCACCATGGCCGGACATGAACCGCGCAGCATCCATATGAGTCGCGATTGGAGAAATCTCCCCAGTGACATCCTCGACACATGTTGTTCGTGTATGGATATGTTGAGTGCCCTGCGGCTGGCTGCATGCTCGAGGGACATGCACACGACCATCGTCGAAGCGAGGCCTAAGCTTTTCAAGACACCCTGCTTCCTGATATCTGGTCTTGCGAGATTTGCTCACCATGATACGGAGGCGTACATAACATGCATGACATGGTAGTTCCCTGTGAAAAATTGATTGTGAGATAACATGAGTATAAGCATGCATGGCACTTCTATATTTTCGAACCCAGTATACATTTCCCTATATTTTCCTCACGGTTCCAACAGGGACATATCAATGGTGTTTCTTGCATTATCCTACTCATACTCTGAACAATGTTGATCTTACATTAACAATGCCTATCCTTTTTTATATGATGCAGTGTCCCTACAGTTACTGCCCTTTGTAATCACACCACCTTTGCCAAAAACAGGGAAACACAACTGGTTACTCGCTTGATTAGACTACGGCAAAAGACTGATGATCATTCAGACACATGAGCCAGAAAAGTTATATTGCAAAAACCCCACTGTATACAAGCACCGTGAAATACGTGAGTATCCGGACAGTGGCTGCTACATCTATGAGCAGGATACCAGCTTGTTGGGGCCTTCAAGATTTTTTGAGTTGGAGGCGGGTAGACAGCCTTGGTTCACACTCTCTGTTTCTCGGACTCAATTATCCGATTAACTAGGAGATCACCGTTGGCAAGGACCTTAATGGCAGAGAGGCTAGGTTTGATATGGAAAACTGTGTCTACACAGTGAGCCCTAGGACTTCGGGAGCAAACTCCCCTAATTGTCAATGATACAGCCTGCAGCCAAAAGAAGGTAAGAATGACAAATGCATCTGGATTAACTTTGATCCTTGGATGTGTCGAGTCCGACAGACAGTGATGTGGTTCAAGCCTTCAGGTTGATAGGTAATTGGGCTGTTGCATCGAAAGGGTGGAGTACTGGTGTCTCCGGATCACTGGTGGCTGAAGCAGGGCTACAAATTATGATGGTGTTAGATCATCCCTCTTCGAATGGCTTGTTGTCTTTGTTGCTTGTTCTGGATGGGTAGTTCTCTCTTATGTTATGCATATTCCTTGTCATTTGGTCATCCTCGCCTATGTCACTCTTACTATGTAATAGTTGCCTCTATTTAGAATGACATTCCCGTCTGGATCACGAGAGTATGAGCGCTGCAGATGGGTGCATTTTGGTGGTGTAGCAAGACTTCTTATGAACTATCATGTCTTGTTGTTTATGTCAATAGTAGTCACTAGTCAGTGTTTGAATGTTGTATGTATCATTGTTTCGAACTATTTATTGTCACGAACTGCTGGTGGGCTAAATGAGGGCATCATCATTCTCCAGTGTTTAGAGTATATCTCCTTTTTTCAAGTTACTAGCAAGATGCCTGTGCGTTGCATGAAACATCAAGATCTTGTGGGAGAAAAGGATGAACGAGGGAATGCATTATCTGCAAATGTGGAGAGGCGTGCGGGTAATTTGTCATTGTTTCCTTCCTATCCGTTAGATATAGATCAGACGGCCTATATTGCAGGATGGCAGGCACATCATCATCACCAACTCTGCTTTTTATAAAAGTATATATATATATATATATATATATATATATATAATTTGAGCTCGGTGTCTTTTCGATGATGTACACTTGTTTGGGCCAGTGAGGTGTCGTTGAATATGGGCAGAGTAGTAACACAATGCCAAACATGTCAATTATGACTCTCAGGCCGGGCTCTCAAAAGATCCTAAAAAGGTCGGGCTCTAAAAAAAGAAAGAATTGGGACTCTTCCGCGCCGACATATGGGCGCCACCGGTGTTATGTGTGCTTGCGCGCTGAGAGCATATTGGCGCGTGTTCGAAATTCATGCTACCTTTTCATCCCCAATCACCCGCCCCCCCCCCACCTCTGGAATCTCGATTCCTACTCCAGTTCCCCCAAATCCCCCTCCTGTACTCCCTGTACTGAAGCGCACTATCATGTAACCGGCCAATGCGGATCTCCGAGCCGGGGATCCGGAGGTACGTCCTACCTTCAGGCGCTGCATGTTGTCGCTCAACAGTGGCATGGCGGCGCTTGACGACCAGTTTGGCAGCAAAGTGCTGATGGTAACCATCAACGACGAATGGCCTCCTGTCTCGCCGGACGACCTTGTCAAAGCTCTTGGCATTGCACATGGCAACCAAATAAGTGACTTACCCGTCAAAGTCTGTCCGCCACCAGTTGATTTCTTCATCAGGTTCCGGACAACTTTCGACTGCAGTCATGTGTTCGAATCTTCCCGGCGTTTGTTCTGCGATGGCACGCTAGTGAGCTTTGATCGGTGGCACCTAGGATGGGGCTCGGTGCCCTCTGAGCATGAGTTTTTAACAAAGCTTACCTTCCACGGCATGCCTCGACGTGCTTGGAATATCGGGTCCATGAATGAGCTTATCAACGACCTTGGAGATGAGCTCGTAAGTATGTTTTTCCTCCAGACAGCTGGGCTCTGACGGTTATGGCATGGATGAAGAAGCCGTCCACCATACCGAAGGTGATTGGTGTTGGGATACCGGTGCAGGAACCGAGGTTGTACTATTCATCACCACCAAGGCCGCCGCAGACCACGTTAGGGATGTACATGTATCGAGTGTTTGTGCATGTCAAAGAAGTGGTCAATCCATCAATCGAAGTCCTGCCACCGCCGCTGGTGCCCGGGTCCGTCGACGATGTCCATTACAGGAGTCAAAGTCAGACTTTCCCCGTGTTGCTCAGAACGATGGATGGCACATGGCCTACTCCATCGCGCGGCGGAGGCCACTGCTTCTTTGGGAGAAGAGGTAGGGCTGGCTGCTTGGATGTGCTCTAATTTGAGGTAACAACTGAATCTTGTCAGAAACTAGTTAAATCCGAGCTATCAGTGTGAAGCACTGATGTGCCAGTACATTTGATTGTGACCTGTTCTATTTTTTTTACCTGAACTTTTTTTAGAAAGGGTTGTACGTCAACTTAATGTTCTAGCAGAACTTATATATTGTGTTGTTTGTCTGTTTTCTTTGCATAGCATTCAAGTTATTTCCCCATCATTGATAAAGACGATGAACCTCTATGTCTGAGTTTGTTGGTTTCAACATAGCCCTACCCGTAGCGATCCACAACTACCACCCTGATTGTGTCGCCTGCGTGAAATATTTGTATGCAAGTTCAGTGTGCTATGATGTTCTATATGATTGTGCCAACTATATAAGTTTTTACTGAGTATCATCAATGCATATGGCTGAAAGATGTATTTACGAGCATTGACCAATTGGTCTCTCTCTCACACACACACACGCACAAGTGGGACCCATTAAATTATTTCTACGCTCGTGATAGCTTTTAATTAGGTTCCACTCTACTTTTAACTTTTTCCTTAAGTTATTAATTGAGCTCAGTGACTTCAAAAAAGTTGTACATAAGCCTTGTTTGGGCTTTTCCGGCGTCGGTGAATGTGGGCTGAGTAGCCATGTAAGGTTGTACTGTACTACACATGCCTTTTTTACAACATCAGCAATGCAACTCGGCTGACAGTTGTACACACTATCCGGGTCAACATGTTATTCTCCACCCCGCTGGCCTGCAAATCTTTCCCGGGAGGGATGCATTCGGCTTAACAAGAAAATGGGCTTTAAGAAATAATAAATGGGATGTAATTATAACAACTGGGCAGTAACTATAGAAATATATATTATTTTTGGAATTTGAACGTTTTATTTTCATTACTTGTTGTGCGCCCAATATTTCGTTGGATTTTAACGTAATACAAATTTATTTTGAAATTATATTTAATCTGACTAGAAATTTCGGGATAAAAATATTTCGGATCCCATCAAAATGTGGGAAATTTTATTGAATTTTGTTTTGAGCGGTTGGTTGAAATTATTAATTGTTGTCCTAGCTAGAAAATGGGTTGTACTTTTAACAAACTATATGGGCTGTATTAAATTCCATTAGAATTCAAAAATGGGTTGTACATTCTTACAAATCGCAAATGGGCTATATGTTATCTGCCACACACTTGTGGGACTACTATGTTGAAGCGTCCCCTAAAAAGAACAAAAACTAAGTTGACGCGTATGCAAGGCTTTGTCAACTTATAGTCAACACACGGTTCTGGCAGCAGTGGCCGTTGGATGTCCATCCAATGGATGTCGTCCTTCTTCTTCAATCCTAATATTCTTGCTTCAGCGGCCCAAAAAATGATTCCTCCCCCTGACATCTGGGGCGCACCATTTTGGAGGCTGACCTGTGGGCCTACTAAGTTGACGCGTACCAAGGGCTTTGTCAACTTAGTCAATATAAACGATTCTAGCTGCAGTGACCGTATGATGTCCATCCAATGGCCATTGTGCTTCTTCAACCTCTGATCTTCTTGCTCCAGCCGCCCAAACCAGCGTCGGTCGTGCCGCGTGCTTCTGCCTCTGTGGCCGGTTGTGATGTCGCAGAGGGCTCACCGCCCCCTACTACTGCCACCGCTGGCCAGGCCATCCCTCCACTCACCCACACCCCCTGTTATTCAGCAGTGATGGTAGCCTCACACTGAAGCCGAACCAGTGAACCCTCGTACTCCTCTCCACATGGGCTTCTACTTCCACGTCTTACCCGGCTCCACGTCGTCCCCTTCCTAGGCCTCACTGTCGTCCACTGCCCTGGTTCTCTCGGCGCGGCGTGGTCAATGTGGTCAACGAACGACTTCCATCGGAAGAGTACTGTATGTGGAGAGGCTGACAGCTGGGTCCACAGCCGCGGCAAGGAAGTGCCTCCTTATTACGCAGAAAATAATGATTCCTCCACCTAACAACAGGGACCCACCGGACGGGCCACCGTATTTCGTGAAAAAAACATTTCCCCCTGTCTGCTGGGACCCACCAGCTACACCTTCGCATGCAAGGAAGTGCATCCATATTATGGGCAAAAAATGATTCGCCCCCTGACTGTTGGGACCCACCAGCTACATCTTCGCACGCAAGGAAGTGCCAGACAGTCAGGACCCACCTGGTCGAAGTGTACGTAGCATTATCATTCTGGTCGCGAACGTGTACGTACATACTTGTCGATCGGTCTGTCTACAGGCTGCAGTGATGAACCGTGTCCATGTAAGGAAGGGCACGTGTCGTAGTAGAGGTGTGCACGTGTCGTAGTACAGGCGCGCACATAGCATGTCACACAGTCCCGTTAATATCGTGTACATGTATGTACAATGACCAGGGTGCAAGAAAGTGAATACAGCCACGTACGTACATACGGGCGGGGTCTCGAACGCCTACTCGCACATACGTACGGTCAGGGCTCGTGTACATAGCTGGGTCGGAACGGAGAAATTGTGTCGTCGTTGTGTTCATCGGGAGCCAACTGGCTTGCACGGAACAGCCGATCGAAATGAGGCATGGCGTACCGCCGAACAGAGGAAGCGGCCTTGTGTTCGACCAGCCATGGTCAAAACGGGACCCTGTTCATCGGGAGGGGTCTAGTGTACCGCAAAATGGAGGAAACGGACTTCTCTTGGACCTCCTACAGTCGAAACAGGGTCCTGTTGATTCGGAGGGGTGTGGCGTACCGCAAAACAGAAGAAACAGACTTGTGTTGGAGTGCTACGGTCGAAATGGGGGTCCTGTTCATCGGGAGGGGTGTGGCGTACCGCAAAACGGGACTCCATGAGATACCGTTCATCTCCACCATCGACTACCTCCACGGGCTACTGTTCATCCAGCGTCGACCTCCTCTAGCCTCCACGGGCTCCTGTTCATCCACGGGCTCATGTTCATCCAGCCTCCACCGCTCCTCCACTGGCTACTGTTCAACCAGCCCTCTCCATGGGGTCCTTTTCAACCACCCCTCCATAGGCTACTATTCATCCAGCCCTCCACCGGCTACTGTTCAACCAGCCCTCCACGGGGTCGTCCTGTTCATCCAGCCCTCCAGGGGGTCCTGTTCATCCACCCCCAACCGACTCAATCGGGGTCCTGTTCATCCAGCGGCAACAGCCTCTACTACCACGGGGTCCTGTTCATCCAACCCCCCACCGGGAACTGTTCATCCAACACCCCCCCCCCAAAACGCTCACTGTTGATCAAGGGAAGGAGGAAGCAGGGTTCGGTCAGCTTCAGTTAGCAGCGGTAGCGAAGGAATCACCCGGGTTCAGTTAACAGCAAGGGATCGATCGCTCGGGTTCAGTAACGTACCTAGTGCAATCGCTCGGGTTCAGTTAGAGCCCAATGCCTCGCTCGGGTTTAGTTAGAGCGCAATACCTCGCACACATGTGTGTACATGTACGAGAGAAACACGCAAACCTCCATGTATCGCTCAGCCTCGACCACCCACCGTAACCGGGAACACCCCGATATTTTCCTCGCCCTCGCTTCCACCACGGTTTTTTCCGTCATGGACGGCCCAAAGAATGTCATGCAGCTGCGTCTCCGGCCCGCCCAGGACAAAAAGCCCATTTTCTATCATGGTTTTTTGTCATAGAAGTAGGAGCCCACCACATCTATGATGATACCAGGTTTTGTCACAATTATCGTCATAGAAGTGTAATAAGCATGATAGAAAAAAAATCGTTCGGCCCAAAATGTCATGGATGTGTCTTTTTTGTAGTGTATTTGGGTTTTGTTTGGCCAACTTGATCTATTTATCTTGCAATGGGAAGAGGTGCTTTGTAGTGGGTTCGATCTTACGGTGCTTGATCCCAGTGACAGAAGGGGAACCGGCACGAATGTATCATTGCTACTAAGGATAAAATGATGGGGTCTATTTCTACATAAATAGATCTTGTCTACATCATGTCATTGTTCTTATTGCATTACTCTGTTTCTCCATGAACTTAATACACTAGATGCATGCTGGATAGTGGTCGATGTGTGGAGTAATAGTAGTAGATGCAGGAAGGAGTCGGTCTACTAATCTTGGATGTGATGCCTATATAATGATCATTGCCTCGATATCATCATGATTATTTGAAGTTCTATCAATTGCACAACAGTAATTTGTTCACCCACCGTTTGCTATTTTTCACGAGAGAAGTAGTGAAATCTAGAGTCCCCAGGTTTCTTTCTCATATTATTTGCCTTTGCAATCTATTTTATTTTCCTTTTATTTTCAGATCTATTAAACCAAAAATACAAAAATACCTTGCTGCAATTTGTTTTATTGGTGTTCAATCTATCAATATTTACAACTCTCTCATGTCCGTTTTCCAATTTGGGGCACCGTTACCCGAAAGGGATTGACAACCCCTTTAACACGTCGGGTGGTGAGTATTTGTTATTTGTGCGCAGGTGCTTTTTACGTAGTGTTGTTTGGTTCTCCTACTGGTTCGATAACCTTGGTTTCATACCTGAGGGAAATACCTACCGTCGCTGTGCTGCATCATCCCTTCCTCTTTGGGGAAATACCGACGTAGCTTCAAGCCGCATCACACCCCTCTCCACATTTGCAAATAAGGCCTTCACTCGTTCATCCTTTTCTCCCACAAGATAAACTACTCATACAAATGCATCTTGATGTTCCATGCAATGCACAGGCATCTTGCTAGTAAGAAACAAATCTCAAGTTTGGCTCAAGTTCATGTAGTGGTAGCACCTCAAGGCCTGGCGCGGGAGTTACATTTCCCTCTCGGGGCCTACAGGAGTGAGCTTCAGTGGACTCGATAGGTGGCTGGTCCACATGTCATGCTCCCGAAGGCATACGGGCGGTGGGGCCAAGAAGGGTGAGCCACAGGTTGGGGGACGTGTGGTGTCATGGGTTCGAGCAGCGTCATGGGAATCACATGTGGTTGTGGTAGAAACTTGATGCTCGCCGCATTTTAGTTGGCCCACATGTCATGCACACAAAGGCAGAGGGGCGGTGCACCCGAGAGGGGAGAGGCGCATGTTGGGGGACGTGGTGCCGTGGGTTGGAGCAACATCGTGGGAATCGCGAGTGGCAGTGTATGAAATGTGATGGTCGCCATAGTTCAACTTCAATGGACAAGCTGTCATGTCTACTGACACATGCATTGCATACTGATCACTAGAAGGAGTAGTAGAGAAAGCTAGGCAGATGAATAGTTCCTTATAGTTAGGCGGACCTACTCTGCTACTTGTTCCAAAGACATGCACACCATGGAAATAGTTCATCTATATCAATATACACAGAGAGGAAATATTTTTTTACAAGAGATGAAATAGTTCATCCATCCATAATGCCCTGCTGCTGGTGCAACTTCTTCTTCTTATATTCTTGTTATTATTCTTCTTCTTCTTCTCTCATTTTTTTGGGAGACGGCTTCGCAACAAGCTCTTTGGACCTTGCAGCTATTTTGAAACTCCCACGGGCATCGAGGGCAGCATATTTTATCCACTCGTACGTCAAGGGATAATTCTCCCATCCGGACGACCTTAATGCCAGCATGTCGTCACCCTTCTGAAGATTTGTAATGAGCACAAAATTTGCTACGTCAAATAGGGATGGTGTCTTTTTATCACAATCTTCTACATGAATTTTGATTCTGGTTTGTAGGTCAGCGATGCTTTTCAAATCAAGGTTGTACGGCGCCAACATCTGTTTGTCCCCTTCGATGGCTGCCCCACAGAAGTATATATCCTCCCGAGACAAGAAATTGTGGAGCTCACCTGGTATGGAGGGTGCATGTATGATGTGGTACACCAAAACATCATTTTCGAGGCATAGCTGAAGGATAGCGGCGCGTTGGATCTTCCCAGTGGCACGCTCAGTGTACTCTGTGTCGAGACTGATGACCTTCATCTCTACCTTTTGGAGGGAGTTGGATACATTGTTGATCCAGTTTTGAACAACCCTTGGGTGGTCGGTGACGGTGGCAACTATGCTCAACGAGTCTTCGACGAAGACATGCTGGACGCTAAAAACCTGCATCTGGATCTCTTTCGCCATTTGGAACCGCTGGACCAGAGGGATATGGTTTGGAGAATTAGGACTAGATGGCTGGTCTAACTAAAGAAGATGATTATTTAAAGGGGCTTCGGAATTACCCCAGGAGTATGTGAAGAGGTTAAAAGAATGTGAATGTAGTGGGGTTTGGATGCACATGAAGATGAATGAGAGGTGAAGAAGTCGAGGAAAATTGGTTCCTGATGGAGAAGTAAATGGGAGAAGTGGCCTGCAAGCAGTTGATTAGACGGCTAGGTGGACTAAAAGAAAAGGCTATGGGGGTAGACTAAGGAGTGGTACATGTCCATGTACGTGCCTATCCATCTAGCGCTCCATGTGCCACTGGCTAGTTGAGGTCACTCTTTCGAATCACCATGGTGAGACATTTTATGATTCCTTTTTATTTCTTCACCCTCCTGACAGGTGGGACCTATGCAAACAACTGATATAAAAAATGTGTCATAGCTGGTTCGGATGGATATTGGTGCGTGCATGGGAGACACAACATTCTCTGTTAAGGAATATGCAATTATCCTCAACAAAGAAAAACCCCTTCTTCGCGCTTGCGCATGCATGAGAAGTTGGTTCTGCTCGCAATATGGATGATACCTGTAGGATGAAGTGAACCCGGAGGCATGCTAGCACGGGAGACCTATTTCCGCTATACAATACTACTCCGGATGTTCCTACTAGTAGTAGTACAACTGTGGTACACTTGATGATCAAAATATTATTCATCCGATCCTCACAGTGAAGTGACAAGACCCTGCACCCATGGTGACACTAGTCCAGGCGGCGTGTTCGGGTCACCAAAGTCAGCATCACCTTGTGCATTGTGTAGTCACTATCATCGCTGATGTATAGCATGCCTCGGCTCGTCTCCCTCTCCCCTAGCACCACTCCATCTCCATCTCCGTGTCGCTGGAGATCCTGAGGTCACTCTTCATCATCTCACTATGCCCTCGGGTACCCTCGCCTCGCTCGCCTCCCCCGATACCACTATTCCCTCGCTGGCCGCTCCAGCATCGAGTGCCTTCTCCCCCGTAAATCAAGCCCTCCAAAACCCCACCTTCCAAACTCCACCATGGCCGAACGCGAACCGCGCAGCATCCATATGAGCCGCGATTGGAGCAATCTCCCCAGTGACATCCTCGACCTCTATTGTTCGTGTATGGATATGTTGAGCACCCTGCGGCTGGCCGCATGCTCGATGTACATGCACACGGCCATCGTCGAAGCGAGGCCTAAGCTTTTCAAGACACCCTGCTTGCTGCTATCTGGTCTTGGGAGATTTGCTCACCATGATACGGAGGCGTAACATGATGCCCCTCGACTTCAATCCAACCTCCATTAGCCGAACTTCTTTGCAGGTATGTAATGGGTCGCCGTACATCATTTCCCTCAACTTTGATCCGATCACCATCGCCTGAAACTTCTTGGCAGGTGCGTACTGGGTCGGCATGAACTCCCACTGGATGGCTGCCGTCAGAGAAGACCGGAAAAAAGTTGGTGCTCGCGAACTTCCACACACCCCATGAGATTATCCTTCCTACGTTGGATTATATAGGGTTTTGCCATCGCGGTCCAAATCATCTAGATTACATCGTCAGTTGGATGCACCTTGTTTTGTTGAAGATTGTAATATGCCAAGTGCCCACAAGAGATGCGAATTACGCAAACTTCAAGCTAATTGCCTTGTTCGACCACGGACTCGCCTATCTTTCCGCTGGTGCCTTCTTTAGCTGGAGACAGCTCACCTCGTAGTGGATCGTCAAAGCTGGTACACACTTCTGTGATGCTATTGAACACAATGGCATCATCTACGCGATCGACAAAGCAGACGGCACCATGTATTGTTGGGATGAAGCGTGTCAGTTGTTTTCGCCTGATGTTAATGATAACGCCATGACACTGTTTGAACTTCTTGTGATGATTGGCATATCCCTGTTTGAGCAGAATTTGAGTAGAACTATGGCAATGTATTAGAGATGCCGTAAATCAGCTATATTTGGAATGAGTTAATTCATGCAATTGTGACCATGTCATTACAGCCAATTTGTACCCCTGAATAATCAAAAGGTTAGGAAGATATGGATATTCTCCTTATTTTATAGTAATCTATATACTACTAAATATGAGTGTGTATCAATGTCCATGTTAGTTTCCTCATTTTCATGATGTAGAAACATGCATCACACTGTTGGTTTCATCTAACCATACATTAGGGAAGTAAATGTGCATCTGGAGAACTCTATATTGGGAAGTAGTGACATCCTGTAATGCTTACCATGTGTACATACCTATATTCGCCCTTCAGCAATCAATGGCTAGAATAATATCCTCACAAAAAAAATTCCCACAGAACATGAGTATATAACAATGCATGGTCTGTTAGTTTCCTTAAAGAAATTGTTTGTCAGGACAGAACATAATTACATAACATGCATGACATGGTAGTTTCCTATGAAGAATCGATTGCGAGATAACATGAGTATAACCATGCATGGCACTTCTATATTTTTGAACCTAGTATACATTTCCCTGTATTTTCCTCTCAGTTCCAACAGGGACATATCAATGCTATTTCTTGCATTATCCTACTCATACTCTAAACAATGTTGATCTTACATTAACCATGTCTGTCCTTTTTGATATGATGCAGTGTCCCTACAGTTACTGCCCTTTGTAATCACACCACCTTTGCCAAAATAAGGGAAGCACAGCTGGTTCCTCGCTCGATCAGACAACGGCAAAAGACTGATGATCATTTGCACACATGAGCCGGAAAAGTTATATTGCAAAAACCCCACCGTGTACAAGCACCATGAAATATGTGATTTCCCGACCAGTGGCTGTTATGTCTATGAGCAGGATACCAGCTTGTTGGGGCCTTTAGGATTTTTGAGTTGGAGGTGGGTAAAAAGCCTTGGTTCACACTCTTTTTATCGGACTCAGTTATCCAATTAACCAGGAGATCACCGTTGGCAAGGACCTTGATGGTAGAGAGGCTCTATTTGCTATGGAAAACTGTGTCTATACGGCGAGCCCTAGGACTTCGGGAGCAAACTCCCCTGATTGTCAACGATACATCCTGCAGCCAAAAGAAGGTGAGAATGACAAAGGCATCTGGATTAACTTTGATCCTTGGATGTCTCAAGTCCGACAGGAAGTGATGTGGTTCAAGCCTTCATGTTGATAGGTAATTGGGCTATTGCGTCGAAAGGGTGGAGTACCGGTGTCTCCGGATCGCTGGTTGCTGAAGCGGGGCTGCAAATTATGACGGTGTTGGATCATCCCTCTTCGAATGACTTGTTGTCTTTGCTGCTTGTTCTAGATGGTAGTTCTCTCTTTTGTTATGCATATTCCTTGTCATTTGGTCATCCTCGTCTATGTCACTCTTACTATGTAATAGTTGCCTCTATTTAGAATGTCATTCTCGTCTGCATCATGAGAGTCTGAGCGCTGTAGATGGGTGTGTTTTGGTGGTGTAGCAAGACTTCTTATGAACTATCATGTCTTGTTGTTTACTCAGTAGTAGTCACTAGTCAGTGTTTGAATGTTGTATATATCGTTGTTTCGAATTGTTTATTGTCTCCAACTGCTGGTGGCCTAAATGAGGGCATCACCATTCTCCAGTGTTTAGAGAATATCTCCTTTTTTCAAGTTATAATTTGAGCTCCGTGTCTTTTCGATGATGTACACTTGTTTGGGCCAGTGAGGTGTCGTTGAATATGGGCTGAGTACTAACGCAATGCCAAACATACCCATTATGACTCTCAGGCCGGGTTCTCAAAATATTCTCAAAAAAAGAGGTCGAGCTCTCAAAAAAGAAAGAATAAGGACTCTTAGGCCGACATGTGGGCGCCACCGGTGTTTTCATGCACTTTCGCGCCGAGAGCATATTGGCGCATGTTTGAAATTCATGCTACCTTTTCATCCCCAATCTCCCGCCCCTCCCCCACCTCTCGAATCTTGATTCCTACTCCAGTTCCCCCAAATCCCCCTCCTATACTCCCTGTACTGAAGCGCACTATCATGTCGCCGGTCAACGCGGATCTCCGAGCCGGAGATCCTGAGGTCCGTCTTGCCTTCGGGCGCTGCATGCTATCGCTCAACAGTGGCATGGCAGTGCTTCATGACTAGTTTGCTGACAAAGTGCTGATGGTAACCATCAACGGCGACCGGCCTCCCGTCTCGCCAGACGAACTTGTC
This sequence comes from Triticum aestivum, assembly GCF_018294505.1. Classification (NCBI taxonomy): domain Eukaryota; kingdom Viridiplantae; phylum Streptophyta; class Magnoliopsida; order Poales; family Poaceae; genus Triticum; species Triticum aestivum. The sequence continues at coordinate 209,231,999 of NC_057800.1, read as the reverse complement.
AAAGCTCTTGGCATTGCGCACGGCATCCAAATAAGTGACTTGCTCATCGAAATCTGTCCGCCACCGGCTGATTTCTTCGTCAGCTTCCGGACAACTTTCTACTGCAGTCGTGTGTTCGAATCTTCCCGGCGTTTTTTCTGTGATGGCCCGCTAGTGAGCTTTGATCGGTGGCACCCATGATGGGGCTCGGTGCCCTTTGAGCTTGAGTTTTTAACAAAGCTTACCTTCCATGGCATGCCTCGACGTGCTTGGAACATTGAGTCCATGAATGAACTTATCAACGACCTTGGAGGTGAGCTCGTAAGTATGTTTGTTCCTCCAGACAGCTGGGCTCTAACGGTTATGGCATGGATGTAGAAGCCGTCCACCATACAGAAGGTGATTGGTGTTGAGATACCGGTGCAGGAACCGGGGTTGTACTATTCGTCGCCACCAAGGCCGCCGCGGACCATGTTAGGGATGTACCTGTATCGAGTGCTCGCGCATGTCGAAGAAGTGGTCAATCGATCAATCGAAGTCCTGCCGCCACCGCTGGTGCCAGGGTCCGTCGACGACATCCATTACATTGGTCAACGTTAGACTTTCCTCGTGTTGCTCAGAACGATGGATGGCACAGGGCCTACTCCATCGTGCGGCGGAGGCCACTGCTTCTTTGGGAGAAGAGGCAGGGTTGGCTGCGTGGATGTGCTCTAATTTGAGGTAACAACTGAATCTTGTCAGATACTAGTTAAATTTGAGCTATCGGTGTGAAGCACTGATGTGCTAGTGAGGCTGACAGCTGGACCCACCAGCTACATCTTCGAACGCAAGGAAGTGCCTCCTTATCACTCGTAAAATAAAAATGATTCCTCCCCCTGACAGCTGATACGTCTCCAACGTATCTATAATTTTGGATTGTTCCATGCTATTATATTATCTGTTTTGGATGTTTTATATGCATTATTATGCTATTTTATATTATTTTTGGGACTAACCTATTAATCTAGAGCCCAGTGTCAGTTCCTATTTTCCCTTGTTTTAGAGTTTCGCAGAAAAGGAATACAAAATGGAGTCCAAACGGAATAAAACTTTTGCGATGATTTTTCTTGGACCAGAAGACATCTAGAGGACTTGGAGTGCAAGTCACGGAAGCCACAAGGCAGCCACAAGGATGGAGGGCACGCCAGGGGGTAGGGCACGCCCCCCACCCTTGTGGGCCCCTCATGACTCCACCGACCTATTTCTTCTACCTATATGTTCTCAAATATTCCAAAACCTGTGAGGAGAGCCACAAAAACACTTTTCCACCATCGCAACCTTCTGTACCCTTGAGATCCCATCTAGGGGCCTTTTCCAGCATTCTGCCGGAGGGGGATTCGATCACGAAGGGCTTCTACATCAACACCATTTCCTCTCCGATGAAGCGTGAGTAGTTTACCTCAGACCTACGGGTCCATAGCTAGTAGCTAGATGGCTTGTTCTCTCTCTCTCTCTCTGATTCTCAATACCATGTTCTCCTCGATGTTCTTGGAGATCTATTCGATGTAATACCTTGTTGCGGTGTGTTTGCCGAGATCCGATGAATTGTGGATTTATGATCAACTTACCTATGAATATTATTTGATTCTCCTTTGAATTCTTATATGCATGATTTGATATCTTTGCAAGTCTCTTCAAACTATCGATTTGGTTTGGCCAACTAGATTGGGTTTTCTTGCAATGAGAGAAGTGCTTAGCTTTGGGTTCAATCTTGCGGTGCTCGATCCTAGTGACAGAAGGGGAACCGACACGTATTGTATTGTTGCCATCGAGGATAACAAGATAGGGTTTTCATCATATTGCTTGAGTTTATCCCGCTACATCATGTCATCTTACTTAAAGTGTTACTCTATTTTATGAACTTAAAACTCTAGATGTAGGCAGAAGTCGGTCGATGTGTGGAGTAATGGTAGTAGATGCAGGCAGGAGTCGGTCTACTTGACATGGACATGATGCCTATATTCATGATCATTGCCTTAGATATTGTCATAACTTTGTGCTTTTCTATCAATTACTCGGCAGTAATTTGTTCACCCACCGTAAAATTTTCTATCTTGAGAGAAGCCTCTAGTGAAACCTATGGCCCCCGGGTCTATCTTCCATCATATAACTTTTCGATCTACAATTTTAGATTCCTTTTTACTTCCTTTGCAATCTTTACTTTCCGTTCCATAAACCAAAAATACCAAAAATATTACTTTACCGTTTATCCATCTCTATCAGATCTCATTTTGCAAATAAACATGAAGGGATTGGCAACCCCTTTATCGCGTTGGGTGCAAGTTGGTGTCTGTTTGTGCAGGTATTCGGTGAGTTGTTCGTTGTCTCCTACTGGATTGATACCTTTAGTTCTCAAAAACTGAGGGAAATACTTACTCTACTTTGCTCCATCACCCTTTCCTCTTCAAGGGAAAAACCAACACAAGCTCAAGAAGTAGCAACAGCTAGGACCGACCAGCTATATCTTTGCACACAAGGAACTGCGTCCTTATCCTCCTTGACTGCTAGGACCCACCCGGTCAAAGCGTACGTAACGTTGTCTGTCTTGTCACGAACATGTACATACATACTGGTCGATCAGTCGCTCTACAATGATGAACCGTGGTCGAGTAAGTAGCAGCACATGTCATAGTAGAGCCCCCATGTAGCAATTCAGGTTGTCCCATCTAAATCGTGAACACGTACATATAGCCACACGCCAAAAAATACGGCCACGTATGTACATACGAGCAGGGTCTCGAAACACGTACTCGCGCATACGGACGGCCAGGGCTCGTGTACATGGAGAGTCAACGGATGGCAGTGACGTTGTCCTGTTCATCTTCAGCTAACCGGCTGGGTTGGAACGGAGGAAACGGCGTCGTGTTCATGAGGATCCAAGTGACTGGGTCGGAACGCATCCTATTCAGCGGGAGGCAACAAACTGGGTCGGAATGGGTCGTGTTCAATGGGAGCCAACTAGCTTGGACGGAACAACCGGAACGGGTCTGGCATACCACAAAACAGATGAAAACGGCCTTGGGTTCGACCGCGTACGGTCGGAACGGGGTCCTGTTCATCGGAAAGGGTCTGGCATACCGCAAAATGGAGGAAACGGACTTGTGTTCGAGCTCCTATGGTCGAAATGGGGTGCTGTTGATCGGGAGGGGTGTGGCGTACTGCAAAACAGAGGAAACAGACTTGTGTTGGAGTGCCTACGGTCGAAACGGGGGTCCTGTTCATCGAGAGTGGTGCGGCATACTACAAAACGGGACTCCACGGGCTACTGTTCATCCACTGTCTACTGCCTCGCTCCAGCCTCCACGGGCTACTGTTCATCCACCGTCTACTTCCTCCAGCCTCCACCTGCTACTGTTCATCCACCGTCGACTTCCTCCAGCCTCCACCGGCTACTATTCACCATGGGGTCTTGTTCATCCAGCCTCCACGGGCTACTATTCAACCAGCCCTGTCCATGGGGTCCTGTTCAACCAGCCCTCAATGGGCTACTGTTCATCCAGCCCTCCACCGGCTACTGTTCAACCAGCCCTCCACGGGGTGTAGTTCATCCACCCCCAACCGGCTCGATCAGGGTCCTGTTCATAAAGCGGCAACAACCTCTACTACCACGGGGTCTTGTTAATCCAACCCCCACCGAGAACTGTTCATCCAACCCCCAACAATGCTCACTGTTCATCAAGAGGCAGCAGGTTCGATCGCCTTCAGTTAGCAGCAGTAGTAAAGGAATCGCTCGGGTTCAATTAACAGCCAGGGATCGATCGCTAGGGTTCAGTAACGTAGCCAGTGCAATCGCTCGGGTTCAATAAGTGAACGCCTCGCTCGGGTTCAGTTAGAGCCCAACGCCTTGCACACACGCGCGTACATGTACGAGAGAAATGTGCAAACCTCCGTGCATCCCTTGGCCCTGACCACCCACCGTAACCGGGAACTCCCCGAAATTTTCCTCGCCCTCGCTTCTACCATGATTTTTTCCGTCTTGGTCAGCCCAAAGAATGTCATGCAGGTGCGTCTCCGGACCGCCCAGGACGAAAAGCCCATTTTCTGTCATGATTTTTTGTCATAGAAGTTGAATCCCACCACATCTATGATGATATCAGGTTTTTTCACAATTAGCGTCACGTAAGTGTCATAGGCATGACAGGAAGAAAATTCATTCGGCCCAAAATGTCACCGATGTGTCTTTTTTTGTAGTGTTGGGGTTGGGCCTGACATGACGATGGCTAGGTCCATACTCGAGGTTAGCTCTAATGCAAGATCCGATCCGAGGCCCATATCAGGGGTCGGCCCCGAGGACAAGGTCACGGTGTCCGAAGAGTTCTCAAGCCGATCTGGAATTTGATGTCTACTACGCAACCTTCTTCTTGTAGACTCGTGTTGGACCTCCAAGCGCAGAGTTTTGTAGGATAGTAGCAATTTTCCCTCAAGTGGGTGAACTAAGGTTTATCAGTCCGTGGGAGGTGTAGGATGAAGATGGTCTCTCTCAAACAACCCTGCAACCAAATAACAAAGAGTCTCTTGTGTCCCCAACACACCCAATACAATGGTAATTTGTATAGGTCCACTAGTTCGGCGAAGAGATGGTGATACAAGTGTAATATGGATGGTAGATATAGGTTTTTTTAATATGAAAATATAAAAACAGCAAGGTATCAAGTTGTAAAAGTGAGCGAAAATGATATTGAAATGCTTGAAAACAAGGCCTAGGGTTCATACTTTCACTAATGCAAGTTCTCTCAACAATGATAACATAATTAGATCACATGGAAATCCCTCAACGTGTGATAGAAGTCACTCCAAAGTTCCTATCATGGAGAACATAAGATGAAATTGCTTGTAGGGTACGAAACCACATCAAAGTTATTCTTTCTGATCAATCCATTGAGCTATTCCTATAAGTGTCACAAACAGCCCTAGAGTTCCTAGTAAAATAACACCATATGACACACATCAATCAACCCTAATGTCACCTAGATACTGCAATGTCACCACAAGTATCTGTGGGTCAATTATACGATATGCATCAAACAACTTCATATTCACAATATTCAATCCAACACAAATAACCTCAAAGAATGCCCCAAGATTTCTACCGGAGAAACAAGGACAAAAACGTGCATCAACCCCTATGCATAGATTACCCCAATGTCACATCAGGAATCCGCGAGTTGAGTGCCAACACATACATCAAGTCAATCAATAGAACACCCCATTGTCACCACGGGTATTGCACGCAAGACATACATCAAGTGTTCTCAAATCCATAATAGTATTCATTCCGATAATACTGAAACCTCAAAGGTAAAACTCAATTCATCACAAGAAGGTAGAGGGGGAGAAACACTATATGATCCAACTATAATAACAAAACTCGCGGTACATCAAGATCGTGCCAAATCAAGAACACGAGAGAGAGAGACAGATCAAACACATAGCTACTGGTACCTACCCTCAACCCCGAGGGTTAACTACTCCCTCCTCGTCATGGAGACTGCCAGGATGATGAAGATGGCCACCGGTGATGGTTTCCCCCCTCAGGTAAGGTGCCGGAACGGGCTCCTGATACGTCCATTTTGCATCATCTTTTCCTACTGTTATTTATGATGTTTTTATGCATAAGAATGCTTTTTGGAGTAATTCTAATGCCTTTTCTCTCATAATATGCAAGGTACACACAAATAGGGAGAATTCCGGCAGCTGGAAATCTGGACTTGGAAAAGCTACGTCAGGCCACCTATTCTGCACAACTCCAAACAAGCTGAAACTTCACAAGGAATTTTTATGGAATATATCAGAAATATTTGAGCTAATAAGTACCATAGGGGGCCCACCAGGTGGGAACAACCCACCTGGGCACGCCAGGGAGCCCAGGCGCGCCCTGGTGGGTTGTGCTCCCCTCGGGCCACCTCCGGTGCCCATCTTTTGGTATATAAGTCATTTTAACCTAGAAATAAAAGGAGAGGACTTTCAGGACGGAGCTCTGCCGTCTCAAGGCGGAACATGGGCTGGAGATATCCATTAACATCTTCAACAGCACCATCTCCTCTCAAACCCTAGTACATCTCTTGTGTTCAATCTTTGTACCGGAACTATAGATTGGTGCTTGTGGGTGACTAGTAGTGTTGATTACATCGTGTAGTTGATTACTATATGGTTTATTTGGTGGAAGATTACATGTTCAGATCCAATATGTTATTTAATACCCCTCTGATCGTGAGCATGATTATCATTTGTGAGTAGTTACTTTTTTTCTTCAGGTCACGGGAGAAATCAACTTGCAAGTAATCATGTGAACTTGATATGTGTTCGATATTTTTATAGTATGTATGTTATGATTCCCTTAGTGGTGTCATGTGAACATCGACTACATGACACTTCACCATATTTGGGCCTAAGGGAATGCATTGTGGAGTAGTTATTAGATGCTGGGTTGCAAGAGTGACAGAAGCTTAAACCCTAGTATATGCGCTATTCCGTAAGGGACTGATTGGATCCAAAAGTTTAATGCTATAGTTAGAATTTATTCTTAATACTTTTCTCATAGTTGCGGATGCTTACAGGGGGTTAATCATAAGTAGGAGGTTTGTTCAAGTAAGAACATCACCTAAGCACCGGTCCACCCACATATCAAATTATCAAAGTAGCAAACACGAATTGAATCAACATGATGAAAGTGACTAGATGAAATTCTCGTGTACTCTCAAGAACACTTTGCTTATTATAAGAGATCGTTTTGGCATGTACTTTGCCTCAAAAGGATTGCGCTACCTTGCTGCACTTTTTTTACTACTATCATTACTTGCTCGTTAGAAATTATCTTGCTATCAAACTACTCTGTAACTTACAATTTCAGCACTTGGAGACATTACCTTGCTGAAAACTACTTGTCATTTCCTTCTGCTCCTCGTTGGGTTCGACAATCTTACTTATCAAAAAGGCTACGATTGATCCCCTATACTTGTGGGCCATCAAGGCTATTTTTTGGTGCCGTTTCCGGGGAGTGAAGCACTCTTGGTATGTGGAAATTAGGAAGGTAAAGTTATTACTACGTGCTGAAATTTATTGTCACTTGTTAATATGGAGAACAATCCTTTGAGGGGTTTGTTCGGGGTATCTTCACCTCGACCCGAACCACAATTAGTTACCCCTCAACCTAATGCACCTACTGAAAATATTTAATGTGAAATTCCTTCGTGTATGATAGAACAACTGCTAGCTAATTTTTATGCAGGAGATGGAACCGAACATCCTGATATGCACTTGATATATGTGGAAGAAATTTTGGGATTGTTTAAGCTTGCAGGTTTACCCAGAGATGAAGTCAAGAAGAAGGTTTTCCCTTTATCTTTGAAGGGAAAAGCATTGGCGTGGTATAGGCCATGCGATGATATTAGATCTTGGTTGGAATTGATTGAAATTGGAGTTTCACCTAAACAAATTATCCTATGCATCTAGTTGATCATGATTGGAATTACATATATAATTTTTGGCCTTGTGAAGGAGAAAGTATCGCTCTAGCTTGGGGGAGGCTTAAGTCAATGTTATATTCATGCCCCAATCATGATCTCTCGAGAGAAATTATTATCCAGATTTTTTATGCTCGGCTTTCTCATAATGATCGATCCATGCTTGATACTTCTTGCGCTAGTTCTTTTATGAAGAAGACTATTCAGTTCCGGTGGGATCTTTTGGAATGAATTAAATGCAACTCTGAAGATTGGGAACTCGACGAAGGTAAAGAGTTGGGTATTAAGCTTAAGTATGGTTGTGTTAAATCTTTTATGAATACCGATGCTTTTCAAAAGTTTAGCACTGAATATGGACTTGGCTCTTAGATAGTAGCCTCTTTTGTGAATCATTTGCTACTCATGTTGATCTTCCTAAGGATAAGTGGTTTAAATATCATCCACCTATTAAAGAAGAAATTAAAGAACTGGTACTAGCTAAAGAGGAACCCATAATATATAATGTTGACCTAGTTGTTCCTACTTCTTATATTGAGAAACCATTTTTCCCTGTTTGTTAGGATAAAGGAACATGCTAAAGTTTCAACTTTGGTTAAAAAAAGTTATATTAGAACACCTAAACCTGATGAACAAATCAAAGTAGAACCTAGTGTTGCTATGGTTAAGGATTTCCTAGAAAAAAATATAGATGGGCATGTTATTTACTTCTGTGATGAAGTTGCTAGGATTGCCAAACCCGATAAAATGGATAATCATAGACCCGTTGTTGGCACGCCCGTTGTCTCAGTTAAAATAAGAGATCACTTTTATCATGGTTTATGTGACATAGGTGCTAGCATGAGTGCTATTCCCTTTACCTTATATCAAGAAATTATGAATGATATAGCACCCGCAGAGATAGAAGACATATATGTTACTATTAAACTTGCTAATAGAGATACTATATCACCAATTGGGATTGTTAGAGATGTTGAAGTCTTGTGTGGGAAAATAAAATACCCTACTGATTTTCTTGTTCTTGGTTCCCCACAAGATGACTTTTGTCCCATTATCTTTGGTAGACCTTTCTTGAACACCGTTAATGCTAAAATAGATTGTGAGAAACAAACAGTTGGTGTTAGCTTTGGTGATGAGTCTCATGAGTTTAATTTTTCCAAGTTTAGTAGAAAACCTCATAAAAACAATTGCCTAGTAAGGATGAAATAACTGGTCTTGCTTCTATTGTTGTGCCTCCTACTGATCCTCTAGAACAATATTTGCTAGACCATGAAAATGATTTACATATGCATGAAAGAAATGAAATAGATAAGATTTTCTTTGAACAACGTCCTTTGCTTAAACACAATTTGCCTATTGAAACTCTCAGAGGTCCTCCTCCACCTAAAGGTGATCCTATGTTTGAATTAAAACAATTGGCAGACACTTTGGAATATGCTTATCTTGATGAGAAGAAGATATATCCTATTATTATTAGTGCTAACCTTTCAGAACATAAAGAAGAAATATTATTGAAAGTTCTAAGGAAGCACCGAGCTGCTATTGGATATACTCTTGATGATCTAAAGGGCATTAGTCTCACTCTATGTCAGCACAAGATTAATATGGAACCTGATGCTAAACCCGTTGTTGATCACCAACATCGGTTAAATCCGAAGATGAAGGGAGTGGTAAGAACAGAAATATTAAAACTTCTGGAAGCATGTATAATCTATCCTATAGCTGATAGTAGATGGGTAAGTCTTGTTCGTTGTGTCCCTAAGAAACAAGGTATTACTGTTGTTCCCAATGATAAGAATGAACTTATTCCACAAAGAATTGTTACAGTCTATAGAATGGTAATTGATTTTAGAAAATTAAACAAAGCAACTAGAAAAGATCATTACCATCTGCCTTTTATTGATCAAATGCTAGAAAGATTATCTAAGCACACACATTTTTGCTTCCTTGATGGAAATTCTGTTTTTTCACAAATACTTCTTTCTCAACCTGATCAAGAAAAGACCACTTTCACTTGTCCCTTTGGAACTTATGCTTATAGATGTATGCCTTTCGGTTTATGCAATGCACCTTCTACCTTTAAAAGATGTATCTATATTCTCTGACTTTTGTGAAAAGGTTGTTGAGGTTTTCATGGATGACTTCTCTGTTTATGGGAACTCTTTTGATGATTTTTTAAGCAATCTTGATCGAGTTTTGCAGAGATGTGTGCAAACAAATCTTGTCTTGAATTGGGAGAAGTGCCACTTTATGGTTAATGAAGGTATTGTTTTGGGCCATAAATTTTTTGAAAGATGTATTGAAGTGGACAAAGCTAAGGTTGATGCAATTGAGAAAATGCCATGTCCTAAAGATATCAAAGGTATTTGTAGTTTCCTAGGTCATGCTGGTTTCTATAGGAGATTTATCAAAGACTTATCTAAAATTTCTAGGCCCATTACAAAACTTTTGCAGAAGGATGTTCCTTTTGTTTTTGATGATGATTGTTTGGAAGCCTTCGAAACACTCAAGAAAGCCTTAATTTCTGCACCTATTGTTCAACCACCTGAGTGGAACTTGGCTTTTGAAATTATGTGCGATGCTAGTGATTATGTTGTTGGTGCTATTCTAGGACAAAGAGTTGATAAGAAACTAAATGGTATCCATTATGCTAGTAAACTCTAGATAGTGCTCAACAAAAATATGCTACTACTGAAAAGGAATTTCTAGCAGTGGTGTTTGCTTGTGATAAATTTAGATCTTACATTGTTGATTCAAAAGTAATTGTTCACATTGATCATGCTGCTATAAAATATCTTATATATGGAAAAGAAAGATGCTAAGCCTAGACTTATTCGATGGGTTCTCTTGCTACAAGAATTTGATTTACATATCACTGATAGAAAAGGAGCAGAGAACCCCGTAGCTGATAACTTGTCTAGGCTTGAAAATGTGCTTGATGATCCACTACCTATTGATGATAGTTTTCCTGATGAGCAGTTAGCTGCAATAAATGTTTCTCATAACACTCCTTGGTATGCTGACTATGCTAATTACATTGTTTCTAAATATTTACCACCTAGCTTTACATACCAACAAAAGAAAAAAATTCTTCTATGATTTAAGACATTACTTTTGGGATGACCCACATCTTTATAAAGAAAGAGTAGATGGTAGTATTAGATGTTGTGTACCTGAGCATGAACAGGGACAAATCCTACGAAAATGTCACTCCGAAGCTTATGGAGGACATCATGCGGGAGATGGAACTACTCACAAGGTATTGTAGTCTGGATTTTATTGGCCTACTCTCTTCAAGGATTCACGTAAGTTCGTTTTATCTTGTGATGAATGTCAAAGAATAGGTAATACCAGTAAGCGTCAAGAAATGCCTATGAATTATTCACTTGCTATTGAACCATTTGATGTTTGGGGATTTGATTACATGGGACCTTTTCCTTCCTCTAATGGGTATACATATATTTTGGTTGCTGTTGATTATGTTACTAAGTGGGTAGAAGCTATTCCAACCAGTAGTGATGACCACAACACCTCTATTAAAATGCTTAAGGAAGTTATTTTCCCAAGGTTTGGAGTCCCTAAATATTTAGTGATTGATGGTGGTTCACACTTTATTCATGGTGCTTTCCGTAAAATGCTTGCCAAGTATGATTTTAAGCATAGAGTTGCATCACCCTATCATCCTCAGTCTAGTGGTTAAGTTGAACTTAGCAATAGAGAAATAAAATTAATGTTGCAAAAGACTGTCAATAGGTCCCGGAAGAATTGGTCTAAGAAATTAGATGATGCACTTTGGGCTTATAGAACAGCGTATAAAAATCCTATGGGTATGTCTCCTTATAAAATGGTTTATGGAAAATCTTTTCATTTGCCTCTTGAGTTAGAAAATCAAGCATATTGGGCAATCAAAGAACTCAATTATGATTTAAAACTTGCCGGTGAAAAGAGGTTATTTGATATTAGCTCATTAGATGAATGGAGAACCCAAACTTATGAAAATGGCAAGTTATTTAAAGAAAAAGTTAAAAGATGGCATGATAAAAAAATCCAAAAGCGTGAGTTCAAAGTTGGAGAATATGTTCTTTTGTACAACTCTCGTTTCAGATTCTTTGCAAGAAAACTCCTATCCAAATGGGAAGGACCCTGTGTTATCAAGGAGGTTTATCGGTCTCGAGTTATCAAAATAAATAATGTCGAAGGTACTAACCCAAATGTTGTTAATGGGGAATGAATAAAACATTATATTTCAGGTACGCCCATTAATGTTGAAAGTAATATTATTCAAACTATGACACCAAAAGAACATATAAAAGAGACCTTCCAGAACACTCCAGAATCGTGGAAAAGAGGAGGTACGTGATACGGTAAGTAAACGGACTCCAAAAAATAAACAAAAATATTTTATGTCCGTTTTGGAAAATAACAAAAATTAGGGAAATAAGAAACTACCGGGAAAGTGACCCTGGTGGGCACAAGACACCAGGGCGCGCCTGGCTTGCCAGGCGCACCCAGGTGGGTTGTGCCCACCTCGGGTACCTTCCGGACTCCGTTTTTCTACCGTTTGCTTGTTTCCTAAGACAAAAAAATTTATATACCCCCGGAACCTATTGACCACCGTATCACGGAGAAATCTTCTATTTTCTTTTCCTTGTTGTTTTCTATGAGATCCCATCTACCATGGCCGCTTCAAGCTCCTCCAAGGATAGGTTCTTCAAGAACATCATCAACCCATATTTGCGGGAGGTGGTGCAGCACCCTCAAGTCATCCAGATGCATGAGGGGGTGTTGCACATCTGCGATGGGAAAGGTCCCAGGGGGACGGGAACCGTGGAGGCCAGGCTTGAAGCTATGGAGCAGGAGGTCTTCCGGTGCAAGGGGATGGTGGAGCGTGGACTCAATGCTAATCACCTCATGATCACGGACCTTACCCGTGATGTCAAGGTGGATGGAAAGTCCTTCAAGGATGTCGTCTTCACCCTCAACGTGCAAATCAAATTCCTCCAAAGGCAGATCTATGACCTCCAAAACCAAGTCTTTGAATATGACGCAAGGTTTAAAGGTATGAATTTGGCTGCCAATTGCAGGACCCGTGAGACTCATTCTTCCTCTTATGATGGTGGACCTCTGCCGTGGAAACCTGAGGACAAGATCACCTCCACTTCATCACCACCACCTTCATCTTCATCACCAAAAGAAAATTGAGTATCGGGTATGGGCACTCCCCTTGGCTTCTGCCAAGCTTGGGCGAGGTGCCCCGGTATCGTATCACCCCACTATCCTTTTCCTTTACTTATTTTAGTTCAATCCATAGTTATCTTTTGCTTTATATGAATAAAAGTTTAGTTCGATCCTTTCTTTTCGAGAGTTTGCTTAGTGATCTATCTTTGTAATCGTGTGCGAGATATATAATAAAGTTTTGTTTGAGTTTTACTTTCTTTACTTTCTTGTTCCAATAAAAAGAAAGGAAATAAATGAAAAAGATCATATGCTAATCTTATGGTGGTGATGACACCACATAAGGAAAAGTATAAGTAGAAAATTTTATTAGAGATTGACAAACATAGCATTGTTCAATGATGCAACTCATGAAACAATTAATAAGGGAAGAGGAGATTCACATATAAATACACTATCCTGGAAATCTTTTGTGATTGTGAGCCCCCATCAAAATATTATATGCCAAAATTGTTGACATTGGACAAGGAAGACAACATAATGATTTATGTTTGTTCATATTCACATAGAAGTTATATTGTCATAGATTCTTCAACATGTGGTGCTTGAGCCCTATCTTTACTAGACAAAAATTCCACACCAAGTAGAGATACTACTTGTGCATCAAAAAACCCTTAAACCCCAATCTTATTTTTGAGAGTCCAACATACCTACCTAGGGATTGAGCAAGATCCCTCAAGTAAGTTGTCATCGGTGCAATAAGGCAATAAAAATTGCTTCTAAAAGTGTAAGATCATTTAGTGTAAGAGAAAATTGAGCGTTGTACGAACTTGTGATAGCAACAAATAAAAGCGACATACTGCATAATAAAGGTTGCTATCATAAGGGGAAATATGACGTGACGTTCTTTTGCACTAAGGGGTTGAGCATACAAACAAATAAGCACATGGCAACATTTGCTTCCCTCTGTGAAGGACCTATCTTTTACTTTTATGTATTTACTTTTATGCAAGAGTCAAGTTTCTTCTCTCTATTCCTTTTTATTTTTCTCCTTTGTCAAGCATCATGTGGTGAGGAAAGATCTAGGCACATATGTCCAGTTGAATATGGGTAGCATAAGTTATTATTGTTGACATCACCCTTGAGGTGAATACATTGGGAGGCGAAACTATAAGCCCCAATCTTTCTGTGTGTCCGGTTGAAACGTTTTGCTCATGTGTATGTGATGAGTGTTAGCAATCATATAAGACTATATGATGGTTGAGTATGTGGACTTTCCTAAAGGCTCCGATACGTGACCATTCCTGAAAAGATGATGAATTGTAGTTGCAAAGTTGACTGAGAACATAGTTTGTTGGTTTCCAATAGAGTTTATGCTTTATACTTTGATAGTGTGATGAATTGTTACTTATTCATGAAAAGTTCTATGATAAAAGTTTTATGTTGAAGTTTGTTGTTGTTATAATAATTCACATGATGCTTCTATGACCTTTCTCTCTAAGCATGTGGACATGTTTTTCATTTTCGGTTTTCACTTGAGGACAAGCGAGGTCTAAGCTTGGGGGAGTTGATACGTCCATTTTGCATCATGTTTTCCTACTGTTATTTATGATGTTTCTATGCATCATAATGCTTTTTGGAGTAATTCTAATGCCTTTTCTCTCATAGTATGCAAGGTACACACAAAGAGGGGGAATTCCGGAGCTGCAAATCTGGACATGGGAAGCTATGCCAGGCCACCTATTCTGCACAACTCCAAACAAGCTAAAACTTCACAGATATTTTTATGGAATATATGAGAAATATTGGAGCCAATAAGTACCAGAGGGGGCCCACCAGGTGGGCACAACCCACATGGGCGCGCCAAGGAGCCCAGGTGCGCCCTGGTGGGTTGTGCTCCCCTCGGCCTACCTCCGGTGCCCATCTTCTGGTATATAAGTCATTTTGACCTAGAAAAAAAGAGAGGACTTTCGGGACGGAGCGCCGCCGTCTCGAGGCGGAACTTGGGCAGGAGCACTTTTTCCCTCCGGCGGAGCGATTCCACTAGGGGAACTTCCCTCCCGGAGGGGGAAATCATCCTCATCATCATCACCAACAACTCTCCCATCTTGGGGAGAGAAATCTCCATCGACATCTTCAGCAGAACCATCTCCTCTCAAACCCCAGTTCATCTCTTGTGTTTAATCTTTGTACCAGAACTATAGATTGGTGCTTGTGAGTGACTAGTAGTGTTGATTACATCATGTAGCTGATTACTATATGGTTTATTTGGTGGAAGATTATATGTTCAGATCTAGTATGCTATTTAATACACCTCTGATCTTGAGCATGATAATCATTTGTGAGTAGTTACTTTTGTTCTTGAGGTCACGGGAGAAATCACGTTGCAAGTAATCATGTGAACTTGATATGTGTTCGATATTTTGAAAGTATGTATGTTGTGATTCCCTTAGTGGTGTCATGTGAACGTTGACTACATGACACTTCACCATATTTGGGCCTAAGGTAATGCATTGTGGAGTAGTTATTAGATGATGTGTTGCGAGAGTGACAGAAGCTTAAACCCTAGTTTATGCGCTATTCCGTAAGGGACCGATTGGATCCAAAAGTTTAATGCTATGGTTATAATTTATTCTTAATACTTTTCTCATAGTTGCGGATGCTTGTGAGGTGGTTAATCATAAGTAGGAGGTTTGTTCAAGTAAGAACAACACCTAAGCACCGGTCCACCCACATATCAAATATTATCAAAGTAGCAAACACAAATCGAATCAACATGATGAAAGTGACTAGATGAACTTCCCGTGTACCCTCAAGAATGCTTTGCTTATTATAAGAGACTGTTTTGGCATGTCCTTTGCCTCAAAATGATTGGGCTACCTAGCTGCACTTTTGTTACTGCTATCAAACTACTCTGTTACTTACAATTTCAGCGCTTGCAGACATTACCTTGCTGAAAACCACTTGTCATTTCCTTCTGCTCCTTGTTGGGTTCGACACTCTGACATATCGAAAAGGCTACAATTGATCCCATATACTTGTGGTTCATCAGCTCCAGATTGATTTTTCGTGGCTAAAAGAGGCTTGCGGCGGTGGAACTCCCGATCTAGGTTTATTTCTGGGGGTTTCTGGATTTATAGGAATTTTTGGCGTCGGTTTCACGTCAGGGTGGTCCATGAGTCAGCGACAAGGCAGGGGGTGCGCCCTAGGGGGTGGGCGCGTCCTCCACCCTTGTCGTTACTCGGGACTCTTCTGGCCCAACTCTTGTGCTTCGGGGGTTCTTCTGGTCCATCAAAAATCACCGTCAATTTTCAGCTCATTTAGACTCTGTTTGATATTCCTTTTCTGTAAAACTCAAAAACAAGGAGAATGCAGAAACTGGCACTGGGCTCTAGGCTAATAGGTTAGTCCCAAAAATCATATTAAATAACATATAAATGCATATAAAACATCCCAGATAAATAATATAATAGCATGGAACAATCAAAAATTATAGATACGTTGGAGACGTATTAAGCATCCCCAAGCTTAATTCATGCTCGTCCTCGAGTAGGTAAATGATAAAAACAAAAAAAATTGATGTGGAATGCTACCTAACATATTCATCCATGTATTTTTTGTTTATTGTGGCATGAATGTTCAGATCCATAGATTGAAAACAAAAGTTTAATATTGACAAAAAACAATAATTCTTCGAGCATACTAACAAGGCAATTTTTTCTTTTAAAAATAACATGGCCAAAGAAAGCTTATCCCTACAAAATCATATAGTCTGGCTATGCACCATCTTCAACACACAAAATATTCAAATCATGCACAACCCCGATGACAAGCCAGGCAATTATTTCATACTTTTGATGTTCTCAAACCTTTTCAACTTTCATGCAATACATGAGCGTGAGGCATGGACATAGCACCATAGGTGGAATAGATAATGGTGGTTGTGGAGAAGACAAAATGAAGGAGATAGTCTCAGATCAACTAGGTGTACCAACGGGCTATGGAGATGCCCATCAATAGATATCAATGTGAGTGAGTAGGGATTGCCATGCAACTGATGCACTAGAGCTATAAATTTATGAAAGCTCAAAAATAAGCTAAGTGGGTCTGCATCTAACTTGCCTGCTCATGAAGACCTAGGGCAATTTGAGAAAGCCCATCGTTGGAATATACAAGCCAAGTTCTCTAATGAAAAATTCCCACTAGTATATGAAAGTGATAACATAGGAGACTCTCTATCATGAAGATCATGGTGCTACTTTGAAGCACAAGTGTGGAAAAAGGATAGTAACATTGCCCCTTCTCTCTTTTCTCTTTTTTTGTTTGGCTTCTTTGGCGCTTTTTTTGTTGTTGGCTTCTTTGGCCTCTTTTGTTTTTCCTCACATGGGGCAATGCTCTAATAATGAAGATCATCACACTTTTGTTTACTTACAACTCGATACTTAGAACAAAATATGACTATATGAATGCCTCCGGCGGTGTACCGGGATGTGCAATGACTCAAGAGTGACATGTATAGAATACGATGTCAACTACATGATCATGCAAAGCAATATAACAATGATGAAGCATGTCATAGTAAATGGTACGGTGGAAAGTTGCATGGCAATATATCTCGAAATGGCTATGGAAATGCCATAATAGGTAGGTATTGTGGCTGTTTTGAGGAAGGGTAATGGTGGGTGTAATGCATCGTGAAAGTTGCGGTATACTAGAGAGGCTAGAAATGGTGGAAATGTGAGAGTGCGTATAATCCATGGACTCAACATTAGTCATAAAGAACTCACATACTTATTGCAAAATTCTATTAGTCATTGAAACAAAGTACTACGCGCATGCTCCTAAGGGGATATATTGGTAGGAAAAGGCCATCGCTCGTCCCCAACTGCCACTCATAAGGAAGACAATCAATAAATAAATTATGCTCCAACTTCGTTACATAACGGTTCACCATACGTGCATGCTACGGGAATCACAAACTTTAACACAAGTATTTCTACAATCCACAATTACTCACTAGCATGATTCTCGTATCACCATATTTATATCTCAAAACAATCATAAGGAATCAAACTTCTCATAGTATTCAATGCACTTTATATGAAAGTTTTTATTATATCCCTTTTGGATGCCTATCATGTTAGGACTAAATTCATAACCAAAGCAAATTACCATGATGTTTAACTCAAAATAATATAAGTGAATCATGAGAGTTCATCGATTTCTTCAAAATAAAACCACCATCATGCTCTAAAAAGATATAAGTGAAGCACTAGAGCAACTGACAAACTACTCCAAAAGATATAAGTGAAGATCAATGAGTAGTCGAATAATTATGTAACTATGTGAAGACTCTCTAACATAAAGAAAATTTAGATCTTAAGTACTTTATTCAAACAGCAAGCAAAAAAATAAAATGACATTGCAAGGATAGCACATATCATGTGAAGAAGCACAAACTTAGACTCAACCAAAACTGACCGATAGTTGTTGAAGAAGAAAGGTGGGATGCCTACCAGGGCATCCCCAAGCTTAGATGCTTGAGACTTCTTGTAATATTAGCTAGGGATGCCTTGGGCATCCCCAAGCTTGAGCTTTTTTGTCTCCTTAATTCCTCTCATATAACGGTTTCCCTAATTTTAAAAAACTTCATCCACACAAAACTCAATAAGAACTCGTGAGATAAGTTAGTATAAATCTATGCTAAACCTTATCATTCTCTACTGTAGAAAATCACTAAAATTATAATTTTACATTGAATAATAAATGCCTCTGCATATTTAATACTCCTATCCTCAAATATAATCATTCAACAAGCAAACATATGGAAACAATGCAAACATAACAGCAATCTGTCTAAACAGAACAGTCTGTAAAGAATGCAAGAGGATTCATATTTCCCTAACTCCAAAAATTCTGAAAAATTACCAAACTGTAGAAATTTTGTTATTACTCATTGTGTAAAAATTTCAAGATTTTATCACATTCTAACTTTCCATAAGAATTCAGGCAATGATAAAAAAACTTTCTGTTTTCAAAAAGCAACATATAGACTTGGAAAATAAGCATGGTAAAGGCTACACTTGACCTTTTTATTGAACTAAAAGATGGAAAACATTACTATAAATAACAGCAAGCAAATACTAATAAAATAAAATGACGCTCCAAACAAAACACGTATCATGTGATGAATAAAAATATAGCTCCAAGTGAAGTTACCGATAATGTTGAAGACGAAAGAGGGGATGCATTCCGGGGCATCCCCAAGCTTAGTTGCTTGGATCTTCCTTGAATATTACCTTGTGGTGCCTTGGGCATCCCCAAGCTTAGGGTCTTGCCACTCCTTATTCTCCTCATATCGATATCTCACCCAAAATTTGAAAACTTCAATCACACAAAACTTAACAGAACTTCGTGAGATGGGTTAGTATGATAAAGACAAATCATTCACTTTGGTACTGTCAAGAAAAGATTCAAAATTGTTCTCACACAATTCCTACTTTACCATATCATTTCTACAATTTATATTGACCAATATAAGCCAAAGAAACTAGAAAACAGGCAAACTATGCATTGAAAACAGAATCTGTCAAAAACAGAACAATCTGTAATGATCTGAACAACAACCATACTTCTGTTACTCCAAAAATTATGAAAAATTAGGACAACGTAGGCAATTTTTATTTCAATCAACTGTAAAATTTCAGAATTTTTCGATGCTCCAGTAATTTTAAACAATTTTGTCACTGGGAACAAAAGTTTATGTTTTTGCACAGAATCAAGTCAACTATCATCCACACTATCCCAAAGGCTTTACTTGGCACTTTATTGAAACAAAAGCTATAAAACATGATTACTAAAGTAGCATAATCATGTGAACACGCAAAAACAGTAGGTATAAATATTGGGTTGTCTCCCAACAAGCACTTTTCTTTAATGCCTTTTAGCTAGGCATGATGATTTTGATGATGTTCACATAAAAGGTAAGAATTGAAACATAATGGAAGAATCATGAAGCATAAGACTAACACATCTAAGTCTAACCCACTTCCTATGCATAGGTATTTTGTGAACAAACAATTTATGGGAGCAAGAATCAACTAGCATAGGAAGGTAAAGCAAGCAAAACTTCAAGATTTTCAACACATAGAGAGAAAACTTGATATTGTTGCAATATGTAAAAGCATATGTTCCTCTCTCATAATAATTTTCAGTAGCATCATGAATGAATTCAACAATATAACTATCACATAAAGCATTATTTTCATGATGCACAAGCATAGAAATTTTATTACTCTCCACATAAGCAAATTTATTCTCGTGAATAGTAGTGGGAGCAAACTCAACAAAATAACTATCATGTGAGGGAAAATCCAATTGAAAATTAAAATCATGATGACAAGTTTCATGATTATCATTATTCTTTATAGCATACATGTCATCACAATAATCATCATAGATAGCAACTTTGTTCATATAATCAATTGGAACCTCTTCGAAATAGTGGATTCATCACTAAATAAAGTCATGACCTCTCCAAATCCACTTTCATAATTATCACAATAAGATTCAACACCCTCCAAAATAGTGGGATCATTGCTTACTAAAGTTGACACTCTTCCAAGCCCACTTTGATCAATATAATCATCATAAATAGGAGGCATGCTATCATCATAATAAAATTGCTCATCAAAACTTGGGGGCAAAAAATATCATCTTCATCAAACATAGCATCCCCAAGCTTGTGGCTTTGCATATCATTAGCATCATGGATATTGAAAGAATTCATACTAACAACATTGCAATCATGCTCATCATCCAAATATTTAGTGCCAAACATTTTATTGACTTCTTCCACTAACACTTTGGCACAATTTTCCTTTCCATCATTCTCAAGAAAGACATTGTAATGATGAAGCATATGAGGCAACCTAAATTCCATTTTTTGTAGTTTTCTTTTATATACTAAACTAGTGATAAAACAATAAACTAAAAGATTCTATTGCAAGATCTAAAGGTATACCTTCAAGCACTAACCTCCCGGCAACGGCGCCAGAAAAGAGCTTGATGTCTACTATGCAACCTTCTTCTTGTAGACTCGTGTTGGGCCTCCAAGCGTAGAGTTTTGTAGGACAAAAGCAATTTTCCCTCAAGTGGATGACCTAACGTTTATCAATCCGTGGGAGGCGTAGGACGAAGATGGTCTCTCTCAAACAACCCTGCAACCAAATAACAAAGAGTCTCTTGTGTCCCCAACACACCCAATACAATGGTAAATTGTATAGGTGCACTAGTTCGGTGAAGAGATGGTGATACAAGTGTAATATGGATGGTAGATATAGGTTTTTGTAATCTGGAAATATAAAAACAACAAGGTAGCAAGTGGTAAAAGTGAGCGGAAACAGTATTGCAATGCTTGAAAACAAGGCCTAAGGTTCATACTTTCACTAGTGCAAGTTCTCTCAACAATGATAACATAATTAGATCATATGGCAATCCCTCAACATATGACAAAAGTCACTCCAAAGTTCCTATCGCGGAGAACATAATATGAAATTGCTTGTAGTGTACAAAACCACCTCAAAGTTATTCTTTCTGATCAATCCATTGAGCTATTCCTATGTGTCACAAACAGCCCTAGAGTTTGTATTAAAATAACACCATATGACACACATCAATCAACCTTAATGTCACCTAGATACTCCAACGTCACCACAAGTATCCGTGGATCAATTATACGATATGCATCAAACAACTTCAGATTCATAATATTCAATCCAACACAAAGAACCTCAAAGAGTGCCCCAAAATTTCTACCAGAGAAACAAGGACGAAAATGTGGATCAACCTCTATGCATAGATTACCCTAATGTCACCTCGGGAATCCACGAGTTGAGTGCCAAAACATACATCAAGTGAATCAGTAGAACACCCCATTGTCACCACGGGTATCCCATGCAAGACATACATCAAGTGTTCTCAAATCCATACTAGTATTCAATCCGATAATAGTGAAACCTCAAAGGTAAAACTCAATTCATCACAAGAAGGTAGAGAGGGAGAAACACCATATGATCCAACTATAATAACAAAGATCACGGTACATCAAGATCGTGCCAAATCAAGAACACGAGAGAGAGATATCAAACACATAGCTACGGGTACATACCCTCAGCCCCGAGGGTGAACTACTCTCTCCTCATCATGGAGACCGTTGGGATGATGAAGATGGCCACCGGTGATGGTTTCCCCTCTAGCAGGGTGCCGGAACAGGCTCCCAATTGGTTTTTCGTGGCTATAGAGGCTTGTGGCGGTGGAACTCCCGATCTAGGTTTAATTCTAGGGGTTTCTAGATTTATAGGAATTTTTGGCGTCGGTGTCATGTCAGGGGGGGGTCCACGAGTCAGCGACAAGGCAGGGGCGCCCTAGGGGGTGGGCGTGTCCTCCACCCTTATCATTGACTCGGGACTCTTCTGGCCCACCTCTTGTGCTTTGGGGGCTTCTTCTGGTCCATAAAAATCATCATAAATTTTCAGCTCGTTTGGACTCCATTTGATATTCCTTTTCTGCAAAACTCAAAAACAAGAAAAAAACAGAAACTGGCACTTGGCTCTAGGTTAATAGGTTAGTACCAAAAATCATATAAAATATCATATAAATGCATATAAAGTATCCGAGATAGATAATATAATACCATGGAATAATCAAAAATTATAGATACGTTGGATATGTATCAAGCATCCCCAAGCTTAATTCCTGCTCGTCCTCTTGTAGGTAAATGATAAAAACATAATTTTTGATGTGGAATGCTACCTAACATATTCATCCATATAATTTTTCTTTATTGTGGCATGAATGTTCAGATCCATAATATTCAAAACAAAATTTTAATATTGGCATAAAAACAATAATATTTCAAGCATACTAACAAGGCAATTATGTCTTCTCAAAATAACATGGCCAAAGAAAGCTTATCCCTACAAAATCATATAGTCTGGCTATGCTCCATCTTCATCACAGAAAATATTCAAATCATGCACAACCCCGATGACAAACCAGGAAATTATTTAATACTTTTGATGTTCTCAAACCTTTTCAACTTTCACGCAATACATGAGCGTGAGCCATGGACATAACACTGTAGGTCGAATAGAATATGGTGGTTGTGGAGAAGACAAAAAGAAGGAGATAGTCTCACATCAACTAGGCGTACCAACGGGCTATGGAGATGCCCATCAATAGTTATCAATGTGAGTGAGTAGGGATTGCCATACAATGGATGCACTAGAGCTATAAATTTATGAAAGCTCAAAAAGAAACTAAGTGGGTGTGCATCTTGAAGGAAATATACCCTAGAGGCAATAATAAAGTTTTTATTTATTTCCTTATATCATGATAAATGTTTATTATTCATGCTAGAATTGCATTAACCCGAAAGTTGATACATGTGTGGATACATAGACAAAACAAAGTGTCCCTAGTATGCCTCTACTTGAATAGCTCGTAAATCAAAGATGGTTAAGTTTCCTAACCATAGACATGTGTTGTCATTTGATGGACGGGATCACATCATTAGGACAATGTTGTGATGGACAAGACCCATCCATTAGCTTAGCATAATGATCGTTTAGTTTTATTGCTATTGCTTTCTTCATGACTTATACATATTCCTTTGACTATGAGATTATGCAACTCCCAAATACCGGAGGAACACCTTGTGTGCTATCAAATGTCACAACGTAACTGGGTGATTATAAAGATGCTCTACAGGTGTCTCCTAAGGTGTTTGTTGGGTTGGCATAGATCGAGATTAGGATTTGTCACTCTGAGTATCGAAGAGGTATCTCTGGGCCCTCTCGGTAATGCACGTCATGATAAGCCTTACAAGCATCGTGACTAATGAGTTAGTTGCGAGATGATGCGTTATGGAACGATTAAAGAGACTTGCCGGTAACGAGATTGAACTAGGAATGAGGATACCCGATCAAGTCTCGGGCAAGTAACATACCGATGATAAAGGGAATGACGTATGTTGTCTTTGCGGTTTGACCGATAAAGATCTTCGTAGAATATGTAGGAACCAATATGAGCATCTAGGTTCCGCTGTTGGTTATTGATCGGAGATGTGTCTTGGTCATGTCTACATAGTTCTCGAATCCGTAGGGTCCGCAAGCTTAACGTTCGATGATGATTTGTATTACGAGTTATGTGTTTTGGTGACCGAAGATTGTTCGGAGTCTCGGATGAGATCACAGACATGACGAGGAGTCTCGAAATGGTCGAGAGGTAAAGACTGATATATTGGACGAAGGTATTCGGACACTGGAATGGTTTTAGGACATTCCAGATATTTATCAGAGTACCGAGGGGTTACCGGAACCCTCGCAGGGAAATATTGGGCCTACATGGGCCATAGGGAAGAGGGGAGGCAGCCCACAAGGGGTGGCTGCGTCCCCCTCCCATGGGGAGTCTGAATTGGACTAGGGGAGGGGGCGTGCCCCCCTTTCCTTCTCCTCTTCCCTCTCCCTTCCCCCTTCCCCCTTCGTGAGAAGGAAAAGAGAGGGGGTGAATCCTACTAGGACTTGGAGTCCTAGTAGGACTCTCCTCTCCTTGGCGCGCCCCTGGTGGCTGGCCTCCTCCCCTCCTCCTTTATATACGTGGGCAGGGCACCCCTCGGAGACACACCAATTGTTCCAAGCCATGTGTGATGTCTCCCTCCATGGTTTACTCCTCCGGTCATATTCACATAGTGCTTATGTGAAGGCCTACGCGGATCACATCACCATCTTCGTCACCACGCCGTCGTGATGACGAAACTCTCCCTCGCCCCTCTGCTAGATCAAGAGTTCAAGGGATGTCATCGAGCTGAATGTGTGTTGAACTCGGAGGTGCCGTACGTTCGGTACTTGATTGGTTGGATCGCGAAGACGTTTGACTACATCAACTGCGTTAACCTAACGCTTCCGCTTTCGGTCTACGGGGGTACGTGGACACACTCTCCCTCTCTCGTTAATGCTTTCGGTCTTGCGTGATCGTAGGATTTTTTTTGAAATTGCATGCTACGTTCCCCAACACATCTAACTTTCCTGTGAAGGAAACATGCCCTATAGGCAATAATAAAGTTGTTATTTATATTTCATTATATCATGATAAATGTTTATTATTCATGCTAGAATTGTATTAACCGGAAACTTAGTACATGTGTGAATACATAGACAAACAGAGTGTCCCTAGTATGCCTCTACTTTACTAGCTCGTTAATCAAAGATGGTTAAGTTTCCTAGCCATAGACATGTGTTGTCATTTGATGAACGAGATCGCATCATTAGGAGAATGATGTGATGGACAAGACCCATCTGTTATCTTAGCATAATGATCATTTAGTTTTATTGCTATTGCTTTCTTCATGACTTATACATATTCCTTTGACTATGAGATTATGCAACTCCCGAATACCGGAGGAACATCTTGTGTGCTATAAAATGTCACAACGTAACTGGGTGATTATAAAGATGCTCTACAGGTGTCTCCGAAGGTGTTTGTTGGGTTGGCATAGATTGAGATTAGGATTTGTCACTCCGAGTATCGGAGAGGTGTCTCTGGGCCCTCTCGGTAATGCACGTCACGATAAGCCTTACAAGCATTGTGACTAATGAGTTAGTTGCGGGAAGATGCATTACGGAACGAGTAAAGAGACTTGTCAGTAACGAGATTGAACTAGGTATGATGATACCGACGATCGGATCTCGGGAAAGTAACATACCGATGACAAAGGGATATGTTGTTATGTGGTTTGACCGATAAAGATCTTCGTAGAATATGTAGGAACCAATATGAGCATTCAGGTTCCGCTATTGGTTATTGACCGGAGATGTGTCTCGGTCATGTCTACATAGTTCTCGAACCCGTAGGGTCCGCACGCTTAGCGTTCGATGATGATTTGTATTATGAGTTATGTGATTTGATGTACCGAAGGTTGTTCGGAGTCCCATATGAGATCATGGACATGACAAGGAGTCTCTAAATGGTCGAGACATAAAGATTGATATATTGGACCATGTTATTCGGACACCGGAAGTGTTCCGGATAGTTTTGGATAAAACCAGAGTGCCGAAAGGGTTACCGGAACCCCCCAGGGAAGTAATGGGCCTTAGGGAGAGAGAGGGAAGAAGCCAGGAGATGCCCCCCCAAGGGGAATCCGAATAAGACTAGAGGAGGGGGCACGGCCCCTCTTTCCCTCTCCCTCTCCCTCTCTTCCTTCTTCTCCTACTTGGACTAGGAAAGGGATGAGCTGATTCCTACTTGGAGTAGGACTCCCCCCTTGAGCGCGCCCCATAGGGCCGGCTGGCCTCCTCCTCCTCCCCTCCTTTATATACGGGGGAGGGGCACCCCATAGACACACAAGTTGATCTTTAGCCGTGTGCGGTGCCCCCCTCCATAGTTTTACACCTCGGTCATATTGTCGTAGTGCTTCGGCGAAGCCCTGCGTCGGTAAATTCATCATCACCGTCACCACGCCATCGCGCTGACGAAACTCTCCCTCGGCCTCAACTGGATCAAGAGTTTGAGGGACGTCACCAAGCTGAACATGCGCAGATCGCGGAGGTGCCATATGTTCGGTACTTGGATCGCAAAGACGTTCGACTACATCAACCGCGTTACTAAATGCTTCCGCTTTCGATCTACGAGGGTACGTAGACACACTCTCCCCTCTCGTTGCTATGCATCTCCTATATAGATCTTGCATGATCATAGGTAAATTTTTTGAAATACTGCGTTCCCCAACAGTGGCATCAGAGCCAGATCTATGCGTAGATGTTATATGCACGAGTAGAACACAAAGAGTTGTGGGCGATAATAGTCATACTGCTTACCAGCATGTCATACTTTGATTCAGCGGTATTGTTGGATGAACCGGCCCAAACCGACATTACATGACCGCGTTCATGAGACTGGTTCTACCGCCGTGCTTCGCACACAAGTGGCTAGTGGGTGTTTGTTTCTACAACTTTAGTTGAATCGAGTGTGACTACGCCTGGTCCTTGTTGAAGGTTAAAACAACACACTTAACAAAAAATCGTTGTGGTTATGATGCGTAGGTAAGAACGGTTCTTGCTAGAAGCCCGTAGCAGCCACGTAAAACTTGCAACAATAGAGAAGAGGACGTCTAACTTGTTTTTGCAGAGCTTGCTGTGATGTGATATGGTCAAGACGTGATGATATATAAATTGTTGTATGAGATGATCATGTTTTGTAACAGTTATCGGCAACTGGCAGGAGCCATATGGTTGTCGCTTTATTGTATGAAATGCAATCGCCATGTAACTGCTTTACTTTATCACTAAGCAGTAGCGATAGTCGTAGAACCAATAGTTGGCGAGACGACAACGATGCTTCGATGGAGATCAAGGTGCCAAGCCGGTGATGATGGTGATCATGATGGTGCTTTGGAGATGGAGATCAAAGGCACAAGATGATGATGGCCATATCATATCACTTATTTGATTGCATGTGATGTTTATCTTTTTATGCATCTTATTTTTCTTAGTTCGACGGTAGCGTTATAAGATGATCTCTCACTAAATTTCAAGGTATAAGTGTTCTCCCTGAGTATGCACCGTTGCTACAGTTTGTCATGCCGAGACACCACATGATGATCGGGTGTGATAAGCTCTACGTTCACATACAACGGGTGCAAGCCAGTTTTGCACAAGCAGAATACTCAGGTTAAACTTGACGAGCCTAGCATATGAAGATATGGCCTCGAAACACTGAGACCGAAAGGTTGAGCGTGAATCATATAGTAGATATGATCAACATAGTGATGTTCACCATTGAAAACTTCTCCATCTCACATGATGATCGGACATGGTTTAGTTGATATGGATCACGTGATCATTTAGATGACTAGAGGGATGTCTATCTTAGTGGGAGTTCCTAAGTAATATGATTAATTGAACTTTAATTTATCATGAACTTAGTACCTAATAGTATTTTGCATGTCTACGTTGTTGTAGATAAATGGCCCGTGCTACTGTTCATTTGTATTTCAATGCGTTCCTAGAGAAAGCTAAGTTGAAAGATGATGGTAGCAACTACACGGACTGGGTCCGTAACTTGAGGATTATCCTCATTGCTGCATAGAAGAATTACGTCCTGGAAGCACCTCTAGGTGCAAAGCCCGCTGCAGGAGCTACTCCAGATGTTATGAACATCTGGCAGAGCAAAGCTGATGACTACTCGATAGTTCAGTGTGCCATGCTTTACAGCTTAGAATCGGGACTTCAACAACGTTTTGAACGTCATGGAGCATATGAGGTGTTCCAGGAGTTGAAGTTAATATTTCAAGCAAATGCCCAGATTGAGAGATATGTAGTCTCCAATAAGTTCTACAGCTGCAAGATGGAGGAGAATAGTTCTGCCAGTGAACATGTACTCAGAATGTCTGGGTACCACAAAGGGAACAACGTATGTTGTTACGATTTGACCGATAAAGATCTTCGTAGAATATGTAGGAACCAAAATGAGCATCCAGGTTCTGCTATTGGTTATTGACCGGAGATGTGTCTCGGTCATGTCTACATAGTTCTCGAACCCGTAGGGTTCGCACGCTTAACGTTCGATGACGATTTGTATTATGAGTTATGTGATTTGATGTACCGAAGGTTGTTCAGAGTCCTGGATGAGATCATGGACATGACGAGGAGTCTCGAAATGGTCGAGACATAAAGATTGATATATTGGACCATGTTATTCGGACACCGAAAGTGTTCCGGATAGTTTCGGATAAAACCGAAGTGCCGAAAGGGTTACCGGAACCCCCCGGGAAAGTAATGGGCCTTAGTGGGCCTTAGGGGAGAGAGAGGGCAGCAGCCAGGAGGTGCCCCCCCAAGGGGAGTCCGAATTGTACTAGAGGAGGGGTGTGCGGCCCCTCTTTCCCTTTCCCTCTCCTTCTCCTTCCTTCTTCTCCTACTTGGACTAGGAAAGGGAGGAGTCGATTCCTACTTGGAGTAGGACTCCCCCCTTGGGCGCGCCCCCTAGGGCCGGCAGGCCTCCTCCTCCCCTCCTTTATATACGGGGAGAAGGGCACCCCATAGACACACAAGTTGATCTTTAGCCGTGTGTGGTGCCCCCCTCCAAAGTTTTACACCTTAGTCATATTGTCGTAGTGCTTAGGCGAAGCCCTGCGTCGGTAACTTCATCATGACCGTCACCATGCCGTTATGCTGACAAAACTCTCCTCGGCCTCAACTGGATCAAGAGTTCGAGGGACTTCACCGAGATGAACGTGTGTAGATCGCGGAGGTGACGTACGTTCGGTACTTGGATCGGTTGGATCATGAAGACGTTCGACTACATCAACCGCGTTACTAAATGCTTCCGCTTTCGGTCTACGAGGGTACTGTTGGGGATCGTTGGAAAAATTAAAAAAGTTACGCATCACCAAGATCAATCTATAGAGTTTACTAGCAACGAGAGGGGAGTGCATATTCATACCTTTGAAGATCGCGATGCGGAAGCGTTACAAGAACGCGGATGAAGGAATCGTACTCGTAGCGATTCAGATCGTGGTTGATTCCGATCTAAGCGCCGAACGATGGCGCCTCTGTGTTCAACACACGTACAGCCCGGGGACGTCTCCTCCTTCTTGATCCAGCAAGGGGGAGGAGAAGTTGAGGGAGAGCTCCGGCAGCACAACGACGTGGTGGCGGTGGAGCTCGTGGTTCTCCGGCAGAGCTTCGCTAAGCGCTACGGAGGAGGAGAAGGTGTAGGAAGGGGGAGGGTTGCGCCAGGAGAAGGGGTGCGGTTTCCCTCCCACCCCCCACTATTTATTGGGGAAGGGGAGAGGGGGCCGGCCCCCTAGATCCATCCAGAGGGGTGGTGGCCCCTTTAGGGTTTCCACCTAGGGGGCACCCGCCCCCCGGGGGGGCAGCGGCCCCCTAGGATTTCCAACCCTAGGCGCCTTGGGCCCTTGGGGGGGCTCACCAGCCCACTAAGGGGCTGGTTACCACCCAACTACAGCCCATTAGGTCCTTCGGGGCAGGTGGACCCTCCCGGTGGACCCCCGGAACCCCTTCGGTGGTCCCGGTACAATACCGATAAACCCCGAAACCTTTCTGGTGACTGAAACTGGACTTCCCATATATAAATCTTCACCTCCGGACCATTCCGGAACTCCTCATGACGTTCGGGATCTCATACCGGACTCCTAACAACTTTCGGTAACGACATACAATTCCCATTACAACTCTAGCGTCACCGAACCTTAAGTGTGTAGACCCTACGGGTTCGGGAACTATGCAGACATGACCGAGACATCTCTCCGGCCAATAACCAACAGCGGGATCTGGATACCCATGTTGGTTCCCACATGTTCCACAATGATCTCACCGGATGAACCACGATGTCAAGGATTCAATCAATCCCGTATACGATTCCCTTTGTCTACCGGTATAGCACTTGCCTGAGATTCGATCATCGGCATACCGATACCTTGTTCAATCTCGTTACGGCAAGTCTCTTTACTCGTTCCGTAACACATCATCCCGTGACCAACCCCTTAGTCACATTGAGCTCATTACGATGATGTATTACCGAGTGGGCCCAGAGATACCTCTCCGTCATACGGAGTGACAAATCCCAGTCTCAATTCGTGCCAACCCAACAGATACTTTCGAAGATACCCGTAGTGCACCTTTATAGACACCTAGTTATGTTGTGACGTTTGGCACACTCAAAGCATTCCTACGGTATCCGGGAGTTGCACAATCTCAAGGTCTAAGGAAAATATACTTGACATTAGAAAAGCTTTAGCATACGAACTACACGATCTTGTGCTAGGCTTAGGGTTGGGTCTTGTCCATCACATCATTCTCCTAATGATGTGATCCCGTTATCAACGACATCCAATGTCCATGGTCAGGAAACCGTAACCATCTATTGATCAACGAGCTAGTCAACTAGAGGCTCACTAGGGACATGTTGTGGTCTATGTATTCACACATGTATTACGATTTCCGGATGACACAATTATAGCATGAACAATAGACAATTATCATGAACAAGGAAATATAATAATAACCATTTTATTATTGCCTCTAGGGCATATTTCCAACAGTCTCCCACTTGCACTAGAGTCAATATTGTAGTTACATTGTGATTAATCGAACACCCATAGAGTTCTGGTGTTGATCATGTTTTGCTTGTGGAAGAGGTTTAGTCAATGGATCTGCGATATTCAGGTCCGTATGCACTTTACAAATCTCTATGTCTCCATCTTGAACATTTTCACGAATGGAGTTGAAGCGACGGTTGATATGCCTGGTCTTCTTGTGAAACCTAGGCTCCTTGGCAGGGGCAATGGCTCCAGTGTTGTCACAGAAGAGAGTCATCGGGCCCGACGCATTAGGAATAACTCCTAGGTCGGTAATGAACACCTTCATCCAGATTGCTTCATGTGTTGCCTCCGAGGCTGCCATGTACTCCGCTTCACATGTAGATCCCGCCACGACGCTTTGCTTGCAACTGCACCAGCTGACTGCCCCACCATTCAAAATATACATGTATCCGGTTTGTGACTTGGAGTCATCCAGATCTGTGTCGAAACTAGCATCGACGTAACCCTTTACGACGAGCTCTTCGTCACCTCCATAAACGAGAAACATATCCTTAGTCCTTTTCAGGTACTTCAGGATATTCTTGACTGTTGTCCAGTGTTCATGCCGGGATTACTTTGGTACCTTCCTACCAAACTTACGGCAAAGTTTACATCAGGTCTGGTACACAGCATGGCATACATAATAGACCCTATGGCCGAGGCATAGGGGATGACACTCATCTTTTCTCTATCTTCTATCATGGTCAGGCATTGAGTCGTGCTCAATCTCACACCTTGCAATACAGGCAAGAACCCCTTTTTGGACTCATCCATATTGAACTTCTTCAATATCTTGTCAAGGTACGTGCTTTGTGAAAGACCAATGAGGCGTCTCGATCTATCTCTATAGATCTTGATGCCTAATATGTAAGCAGCTTCTCCAAGGTCCTTCATTGAAAAACACTTATTCAAGCAGGCCTTTATGCTTTCCAAGAGTTCTATATCATTTCCCATCAATAGTATGTCATCCACATATAATATGAGAAATACTACAGAGCTCCCACTCACTTTCTTGTAAACACAGGCTTCTCCATAAATCTGTGTAAACCCAAACGCTTTGATCATCTCATCAAAACGAATGTTCCAACTCCGAGATGCTTGCACCAGCCCATAGATCGAGCGTTGGAGCTTGCATACCTTGTCAGCATTCTTAGGATCGACAAAACCTTCCGGCTGCATCATATACAATTTTTCCTTAAGGAAACCATTAAGGAATGTCGTTTTGACGTCCATTTGCCATATCTCATAATCATAGAATGCGGCAATTGCTAACATGATTCGGACAGACTTCAGCTTCGCTACGGGTGAGAAGGTCTCATCATAGTCAACCCCTTGAACTTGTCGATAACCCTTAGCGACAAGCCGAGCCTTATAGATGGTTACATTACCATCTGCGTATGTCTTCTTCTTAAAGATCCATTTATTTTCTATGGCTCGCCGATCATCGGGCAAGTCAGTCAAAGTCCATACTTCGTTTTCATACATGGATCCTATCTCGGATTTCATGGCTTTAAGCCATTTGTCGGAATCTGGGCCCGCCATCGCTTCTTCATAGTTCGAAGGTTCACCATTGTCTAACAACATGATTTCCAGGACAGGGTTGCCGTACCACTCTGGTGCGGAACGTGTCCTTGTGGACCTACGAAGTTCAGTAGCAACTTGATCTGAAGTTTCATGATCATCATCATTAACTTCCTCTCTAGTCGGTGCAGGCACCATAGAAACATTTTCTTGAGCTGCACTACTCTCCGGTTCAAGAGGCAATACTTCATCAAGTTCTACTTTCCTCCCAGTTACTTCTTTCGAGAGAAACTCTGTGACGCCCCCGATTTGACCGTACACTAATCATACACGCAAACGTGTACGATCAAGATCAGGGACCCACGGGAAGATATCACAACACAACTCTACAAATAAAAATAAGTCATACAAGCATCATATTACAAGCCAGGGGCCTCGAGGGCTCGAATACAAGAGCTTGATCATAGACGAGTTAGCGGAAGCCACAATATCTGAGTACAGACATAAGTTAAACAAGTTTGCCTTAAGAAGGCTAGCACAAACTGGGATACAGATCGAAAGAGGCACATGCCTCCTGCCTGGGATCCTCCTAACTACTCCTGGTCGTCGTCAGCGGGCAGCACGTAGTAGTAGGCACCTCCGGTGTAGTAGGAGTCGTCGTCGACGATGGCGTCTGGATCCTGGGCTCCAACATCTGGTTGCGACAACCGGGTAGAAGGGATAGGGGAAAAAAGGAAGAAAGCAACCGTGAGTACTCATCCAAAGTACTCGCAAGCAAAGAGCTACACTACATATGCATGGGTAAATGTGTAAAGGGCCATATCAATGGACTGAACTGCAGAAAGCCAGAATAAAGGGGGATAGCTAATCCTGTCGAAGACTACGCTTCTGGCCACCTCCATCTTGCAGCATGTAGAAGAGAGTAGACTGAAGTCCTCCAAGTAGCATCGCATAGCATAACCCTAACCGATGATCCTCCCCTTGTCGCCCTGTGAGAGAGCGACCACCGGTTGTATCTGGCACTTCGAAGGGTGTGTTTTATTAAGTATCCAGTTCTAGTTGTCATAAGGTCAAGGTACAACTCCAAGTCGTCCTGTTACCGAAGATCACGGCTATTCGAATAGATTAACTTCCCTGCAGGGGTGCACCACATAACCCAACACGCTCGATCCCATTTGGCCGGACACACTTTCCTGGGTCATGCCCGGCCTCGGAAGATCAACACGTCGCAGCCCCACCTAGGCACAACAGAGAGGTCAGCACGCCGGTCTAAATCCTAAGCGCCAGGGGTCTGGGCCCATCGCCCATTGCACACCTGCACGTTGCGAACGCGGCCGGAAGCAGAACTAGCCCCCTTAATACAAGAGCAGGCTTACGTTCCAATCCGGCGCGCGCCGCTCAGTCGCTGACGTCACGAAGGCTTCGGCTGATACCACGACGTCGGAGTACCCATAACTGTCCCCGCGTAGATGGTTAGTGCGTATAGGCTCAGTAGCCAGACTCAGATCAAATACCAAGATCTCGTTAAACGTGTTAAGTATCCGCGAACACCGACCAGGGCCAGGCCCACCTCTCTCCTAGGTGGTCTCAACCTGCCCTGTCGCTCCGCCACAAAGTAACAGTCGGGGGCTGACGGGAACCCAGGCCCACCTCTACCGGGATGGAGCCACCTGCCCCTTCAGCCCCCAACTCCGAACAGTATCACCGGTAATGTAACAGTGTAAAGTATATAGTATATGCCCGTGATCACCTCCCGAAGTGACCACGGCCCAGTAGTATAGCATGGCAGACGGACAAGAGGGTAGGGCCACTGATGGAAAACTAGCATCCTATACTAAGCATGTAGGATTGCAGGTAAAGGTAACAACAGTGGTAACAAGGACAGGATATGCATCAGGATAGGATAACGGAAAGCAGTAACATGCTACACTACTCTAATGCAAGCAGTATAGAAGAGAATAGGCGATATCTGGTGATCAAGGGGGGGCTTGCCTGGTTGCTCTGGCAAGAGAGAGGGGTCGTCAACACCGTAGTCATACTGGGTAGCAGCGGCGTCGGTCTCGATGTCTGGCGAGAGAAGAGGGGGAAGAAACAATAAATATAATGCAAACAAAAGCATGACGATGCATGACATGACAAAGCGTGATGCTAGGTGTGCCCTAACACGGTACGAGGTGGTACCGGTGAAGGGGGGAACATCCGGGAAATTATTTCCGGTGTTTCGCGTTTTTGGGCAAAGGAGCCGGAGTGGGGGAAAGTTGCGTGTTCGATAGGTTAGGGATGCGTGGCGGACGAACGGGCTGCGTATACGGGTTCATCTCGTCGTTTTGAGCAACTTTCATGTACAAAGTTTTTCCATCGGAGTTATGGTTAATTTTCTATGATTTTCCAAAGTTTTAGGTATTTTCTGAAATTTCTGGATTTATTATATTTAGTTTAATCCGAACTGACCAAGTCAATTTGACTAGTCAAAAGGGGCATGTGTAACCCACGTGTCATAGACTATTTATCTAAACAATTAAATAAGTCTAATTTATTTAATGAGGGCTTACATGTCATCTACTACTAGACTAACTTAGCACTAATTAAGACCTATTATAGTAGTACTAATCTATGTAAGGGCCGGCCATTACTGGGCACAGCCGGCCACATGCACGGCGCACACACACCTACACAGCACACACACGCTGCTAGGGGTTAAGTATGTTCTATGTTAAAAGAAAACAGCAATTTGTGAATTTCATAGAATTTAATCCATCCATCAAATGGATTTGGTGCAATGGGGTAAAATGAAGATTTTCAAGTGTACTCTCTGCCCAAATTATTTTTATCCACATAAGAACTTGCCTTGTGGATGTTTATTGGCTGTCAAAGGGGCTACCCAATGTGAATTTGCCAAAGCTAGCTGCAGCTACAGTAACTGAACGTTACTGTAGCAGAGGAGCTGCAGCCGAGTGCAGCGGGCAGAGCAGCAGTAGGGAGCGGCAGCCGCGGCGGAGAAGGCCACAACAGTAGGCTGCGGGGCGAGGTGGTCCGCAGGGCGGAGCAGAGGGAGCCGGGCCGCGGTGTGGGGCGGACGACGAAGGGGGCGAACGTCCCTACGGCGTGGGCAAGGGTCGGCCGGGGCGACGGCTGCAGCAACGGACGAGCGTCTGCAACTGCGGGGCAGGCGGGGGCACACGCGGGTGGACGCGGGCGAGCAGCGGCAGCTTGAGCAACAACCGCGGCTAGTAGCACCGAGCAGCAGGCAGCGCGTACACGGGAGCAGCAGCGCGCGGCAGCTCGAACGAGCTCCGGCCATGGCGGACAAGGGAGCTATGGCTACGGCGGTGGCGTGCTCGAGCTCGAATCCAAGCTAGTCCAGAAGGAGAAAGGTGCAGGCGCTCACATCGGAGCACACGAGTGGCTCGGCGAAGGTTTAGAAGCGCAGACGACGGCGATCGACGAGGTTGAACGGCGACGACCGAAGGAAGGGGATGAGGTCGATCCCGGTGATGTGGTCCACTCCATCTCGATCCAGTCCTTCCAGTCGACGCGGACGAGGCAGGCGATGCTCCAGGTGTGATCTCAGCCGGCGGGGAGCTCGGTGCGCGCGGGAATAATGATGGCCATGGCGATGACGGCGTTGGCTGAGCGATGCGGGAAGAAAGCGGCGCGAGGGAGGGGGAGAGAGTGGGCTAGGGTTTGACCACGGCGTCGAGGGAGGTCTTGTAGGACGACGGGGATTCACGAGATGGTCAGCACGTGGCCGATCCGCGACGTGGACGGGTGCACGGTGGCCACCCAGCCCTGTGAACAGAGGAAGAAGAAAAAGGGGAGTTGGGCTGGGCTACTAATGTAATAATTGGGCCTAAGTGTACAGTAGATTAGGTATTATGTTTTTCACTTCTTTTTTGTTTATTGTTTTTCTTATTTATCTACTGTTTTGTATTCAGTTTAGGTACTAAATGATTTTAGTTAAAGTTGAAACTCCACACATAATCACCTCCTGATATTTTGGGTGTTTTCCAAAAAGTTTGGGGTTATTCGGAAATGTTTGAAATTAAGTTCATATTTTAATGGGCATAATAAGGGATGCTTGTTCACTTTATTTATTTCTAGGGAAAATTTAAAATTCCATTTAATGTTACCTCCTACATGGTAATTACTTAGTGAATATTTGCAACCCACCGAACATTTTTCCTTATCAGTTTGAAGAAATAAAATTTGACTTGTTTTTGGAATTTGAATTTGAATCGGTTTTGAACTAACGCGAGATTAGCAACAGTAATCGAAGTGACGTGGCATCATTAGCAGATGGTTATTGTAGCTTAACTATCCGGGCGTCACAATTCTTCTCCACTACAAGAAATCTCGTCCCAAGATTTAAGAGGGAGTAAGGGGGAAGAATGGGTTATGAAATTCTAACAATTCTTCTTGGTCTTGGTTGCTCTTCCCGAAGTAGTAGATCCTCCTCGTTGAAGTATTTATTTCCCTGCTCCAAGTCATCATGATGAAGTCGGCATCCTTGCTTCGAGAACTCCATCGTACTTACGAAAGAATAAAGGGTGGGTATAATCCGGGAGAACGGACCTCTGCAAGGTTGACTATCTAGTAGCTAACATCGAGGAAGGTGGCGGAAAGTAACTCTCGAACTAAAACTTAAGAAAATATCGAGAGTAAAGTAAGGAGATACCATGAGAAGTTTCAAGCAGGTAGGCAATCGTT
The DNA here is from genome assembly GCF_018294505.1 of Triticum aestivum. NCBI lineage: Eukaryota > Viridiplantae > Streptophyta > Magnoliopsida > Poales > Poaceae > Triticum > Triticum aestivum. The sequence goes on along the minus strand of NC_057800.1, from coordinate 209,194,961 downwards.
CGTTGCCTGAAACAAAGTGTGAAAGGGGTTCAGAGCAACGGAAATAAGTATTGTGTTTAATACCAGAATTGAGGAACACAGAAGCTGGCTCGTGAACTACATACAAAACCAAACGTGAGGAATAACTTTGGAAATAGGGGGTGTATAGGAGAGTCAGGTTTCGATCCTGTGGAACTGTGGGTTATGGGCCCACCATGTGGGTTAAAGTAGGAAGGGCGGTGACATCTTGCACGATCATGATAGTAAGGCATGTCAGAGGGTAGCCTGTCAGTTATGTCAGTAACAACGTCGGTACCAAGGGCGAGGGACGAAGAGAACCATTTTCCTACTCGTTGAAACGAGGCGGACCAATAGGCACAGTTCTCGTCCATCGGTGGTTATCGAAATGTCATCAACAATAGTAACAGGGTCTTACTGACAGAGTTGTACACCGAGATGTTTGCACAAGTAGTGAATTATTACTGCTTATATCATATAGATCATAGAAAGGGTTTGAACAAACCAATGGAAAGGGAAAAGTGTCTATCAGATTTAATCAGAACAATGGAAAGAAAAATGTGATTAAACACATATTTCAGGGTATATCCTTCCCAAAGACAAGAAGAGCATGATATCCATGATAGGATATAATGTAGAAAACCATTTAGGTTAGGGGAGAGGAAGTTCATGACATTTCCCAAACAACGGTGTTTGAATAATTGATAAAGTAAATTTAGCATGGCGCTTCAAATGTTCTTATCGATGATCAGAGTGCCACATACATGCTTCGAGATAGCATTGACATGGTCATCAAGTAAGGGTTAGAATTTGGATGCACAAAGGATCCATCAAGAACAACTTGTAGAATAAGTCTTACAATTTTCTCGTGGAAGAATGGATAACCTTGCTGAAAAGGAATCTATAACAACAAGTCCTCCGACCAGGTGTGATAGGCATGACCTCACCTTACCGATATATAAGGACCAATGTAATAACTCTTGGAATATGTTCCAACCATCATATCTGACCGAGATTCAGATCTGATTGGTGCCGGGATGCCTCAGACTCAGGATGCGTGAGAAGAAAAGGTGCAACACAATTGACGAGACGACATTGTAAGATTCTCGGGAAATGTACTATGGAAGTGAGTTCCATAACAAGAGTTCATCATTAAAACCAAGGAGAGAATGAAGAGGTGGTTGATGAACTCAGCGACAATTCATTGAGATTTTTAAAAGATGGATTTCCACACTTATGTGAATAAGGAGATAATATTTGTCAGATAAGATGACATAATGAGGTATGCTCGAGGAAAACATACATAGTTAAACATTTGTTGAAATGTGCACCCGAAATATGGGCTAGGTAGCACAATCAATGTTCGAATGATGATTCAATAAGCCATAGACGTAGAATGAAACTATAGACCAATAACTTCAAAGCAATAGGGTTGCTAGAAGTGTAGAATTTACACATCACAGACCATTTGTCGGTATTCCGGTTAGAAACCACACGAGGACCAAGAAAAGAATGGTGATGTTAATAAGTATCACTTGTATCAAAAAAATTTAAGGGTGGTGAATTTCCCATGACAGCCTAGACATAAAAGATAGCAATACTCCAAGGTAAAAACATAACATAAGTTGGATAGCAAGGATCTCAAGATACAACACAAGACATGAACAAGTTTGTGTTGAAGGGAAAGCAAGAATGTTGCCGATGATAACACAAATCATCGAGGGGCAAGGATGATATTTCTCATCATGAATTCAATTGATATCATGGAGGAACTCAGAATGTTGATGATGATCATGACAAATTATGTCGAGAGGTTTCATGGAGATTTAATCGGCTGGCGATGACATCAAGTCAAAGGAATGATGAAGCGAAATGATCTTGGGACCATGAGTAGGACACAAACTCGAATTCAAGCTTGTCGTTCAAGGTGGAACGATAAGACGAGGAAATCGACATAATCTTAGCTCATCGTCGAAAGTTGTGCTCCGGGCTTAAGGACCAGGTAGCACAGTTAAAATCGGCACAATAATGATATAGCCGAGCAGGCTAGGACTTACGTGATCGAGTTCAAATTCGTAAGTAATGAAGGTTACCAAGAGTTGTTTAATCGTGGTGTGAACTCGATCCAGTTATCGATGTCTTTGAGTGTTTATTAACTCAGAGCCCGTAAAAAAATTGGAATCAGTGAGAATGTAATACTTGATGAAGAACGCATAAGAAGTTATGCAGTTCCGTGATAATCTCGAGATACCAGGGGGGTAATATTCGACGACAGATCAAAGTAGAGGTTGGACTAGGGTATTGCTCTGCATAAGACAAGTGTTCAAACTTGCACGAGAAATGGAATCAAGGAGAAACATGGTCAGAACCACGATTGCAAAAGGCCGGATCCCAGATATAAGAACTTATACCAAGGGAATAATTAATTTAAGAGAAGCTTTAATGATAAGATCTACATCGTGTCCATGGGCATGAACACAGAGTTCAAGGTCGACTCCCACTTCTTCAATGTATAACCTTTCATTCCTGCTCTAGATAAATGATTCCAGTGTCACAACCTACCTGGTGAATTACCAGAGCAGTATGACCCGTGAAAACTTTCGAGTTCACACCGATTAAGGAAGGCATCGGTTCAACCCATTGGGGCATTTAAGGACATATGCTACCAAACTTCCAAGGTAAATAACACAAGCTCGAAAGCAGAGCAAGGTTAAAAAAAGGAGAGGATACAATTTACCAAAGGCATTATGTATCAGAGAAAGAACTCACAAGGTGATTAATTATGAAGGACACTATCGGATAATAATCCAACAGTGGATATGGCGATCCACAACGGGGCTGACGTGAGTATCGGAACTCAATCAGAGGAAGAAGGAATGCCAAGGCATCAGATTATAGAAATAACTTACTAATTCAAAGCTTAATGCAAAGATTTTTTTTTGATTTCCAAATCAAGGGATCAGAAGCAATCGTTCTGATCGAAAATGAATAAGTTAAATAGACTTAAAAGCACAACCGATCAAGGCATTGATTGGTCAAGAACCAACTCATATCCAAATGACGTCTGAGCCGAAAGGATAATCCTAGGATTCGACTGATGATTGTGAACATTCACAACTTACTGAATCAATGGACTCAAGAATGATAGTGACAAGGGATGCCAATAGGATTACTATACTTATGGGATTAACCATAATGCAAGCAAGCAAAAATTTCAAAAGCAATAAGCTGCTAAGGATTTTCGGAAGATCGAATATTATTTTAAAGAACTTAGTGAAACACACAAACAACTAGGGATGGGCGGATACTCGGTAAGTGCGAGAAATTATCCGTAGGGGTGTGTATGTGGATAATGAACTGCTAAGGCAGTAGGCACAAAGTTATTCTCGGAACAATAGAGAAACTTCGGGGTATCTTGTAATAACAAGATCAATGGGGAATGATCGTATGAATGGCAAGTGTAAGTAGTTTTCCATAGGGATTTATCGGTGGGTGGGAATAGCAAAAGCGATGGACAAAGTCTCGAGAGAATATCAAAGAGTATCTCCGAAATCTTCTGGTGCAGCGGTGATCATCCGACTGAAAGGGCCCTCCGGTAGAAAGTATTTCGAGAACCTAAAAGTTAGAATTTAGTAAAATCGTTTAACCCGATAGAAGAGAGTTCAGAATTCCCAGAGTAAGGTCGAGGAGTAAAAGATCCTAATACCACCCAATTGGCGGCTGGGCCCATGGCCACACAGCCATGTAGTAAAAGTTTTTTCAACGACTAGACTCGACTTCGGGCCAAGGAGTTGGAAAGGGGATTCCTACAGGCAGTCGCTCTGATACCAACTTGTGACGCCCCGATCAATCGTACACTATTCATGCACGCAAATGTGTACGATCAAGATCAGGGACTCACGGGAAGATATCACAACACAACTCTACAAATAAAATAAGTCATACAAGCATCATAATACAAGCCAGGGGCCTCGAGGGCTCGAATACAAGTGCTCGATCATAGACGAGTCAGCGGAAGCAACAATATCTGAGTACAGACATAAGTTAAACAAGTTTGCCTTAAGAAGGCTAGCACAAACTGGGATACAGATCGAAAGAGGCGCAGGCCTCCTGCCTGGGATCCTCCTAACTACTCTTGGTCGTCGTCAGCGGGCTGCACGTAGTAGTAGGCACCTCCGGTGTAGTAGGGGGTCGTCGTCGATGGTGGCGTCTGGCTCCAGGGCTCCAGCATCTGGTTGCGACAACCAGGTAGAAGGGAAAGGGGGAAAAGAGGGAGAAAAGCAACCGTGAGTACTCATCCAAAGTACTCGCAAGCAAGGAGCTACACTACATATGCATGGGTATATGTGTAAGGAGGCCATATCAGTGGACTGAACTGCAGAATGCCAGAATAAGAGGGGGATAGCTAATCCTGTCGAAGACTACGCTTCTGGCAGCCTCTGCCTTACAGCATGTAGAAGAGGGTAGATTGAAGTCCTCCAAGTAGCATCTCCAAGTAGCATCTCCAAATAGCATCTCCAAGTAGCATCTCCAGTAGCATCGCATAGCATAACCATACCCGGCGATCCTCTCCTCGTCGCCCTGCGGAAAGCGATCACCGGGTTGTCTGTGGAACTTGGAAGGGTGTGTTTTATTAAGTATCCGGTTCTAGTTGTCATAAGGTCAAGGTACAACTCCAAGTCGTCCTGTTACCGAAGATCACGGCTATTCGAATAGATTAACTTCCATGCAGGGGTGCACCACATAACCCAACACGCTCGATCCCATTTGGCCGGACACACTTTTCTGGGTCATGCCCGGCCTCGGAAGATCAACACGTCGCAGCCCCACCTAGGCAAAACAGAGAGGCCAGCACGCCGGTCTAAACCTAAGCGCACAGGGGTCTGGGCCCATCGCCCATAGCACACCTGCACGTTGCGAGGGCGGCCGGAAGCAGAACTAGCCCCCTTAATACAAGAGCAGGCTTACGTTCCAATCCGGCGCGTGCCGCTCCGTCGCTGACGTCTGAAGTGCTTCGGCTGATACCACGACGTCGGGATACCCATAACTACTCCCACGTAGATGGTTAGTGCGTATAGGCTCGTAGCCGACTCAGATCAAATACCAAGATCTCGTTAAGCGTGTTAAGTATCCGCGAACGCCGAACAGGGCCAGGCCCACCTCTCTCCTAGGTGGTCTCAACCTGCCCTGTCGCTCCGCCACAAAGTAACAGTCGAGGGCCGTCGGGAACCCAGGCCCACCTCTACCGGGATGGAGCCACCTGTCCTTTCAGCCCCCTCGTCAGAATCACTTGCGGGTACTCAATGAGCTGACCCGACTTTAGTCACCATCTGTATAGTATGTATGTATGTATAGTATATACCCGTGATCACCTCCCAAGTGATCACGGCCCGATAGTATAGCAAGGCAGACTGACAAGAATGTAGGGTCACTGATGGAACACTATCATCCTATACTAAGCATTTAGGATTGCGGGTAAGGTATCAATGACTGTAGCAGCAATGACAGGCTATGCATCAGAATAGGATTAACGGAAAGCAGTAACATGCTACACTACTCTAATGCAAGCAGTATAGAGAAGAGTAGGCGATATCTGGTGATCAAAGGGGGGGCTTGCCTGGTTGCTCTGGCAAGAGAGAGGGGTCGTCAACACCGTAGTCGATCACAGGGGGTACCGGCAGTGGCCTCGGGGTCTACCGGAAAAAGTAACGGAGGGGGAACATAATAAATAGCAGAGCAATCAAAGCATAACATGACGAATGCGGTGCTAGAGGTGACCTAACGCAGGGATAGGTGATACCGGTGAAGGGGGGAAACATCCGGGAAAATATCCCCGGTGTTTCGTGTTTTCGGGCAGAGGAGCCGGAGGGGGAAAGTTGCGAGTTCGATAGGTTAGGGGGGAGTGGCGGACGAACGGACTGCGTATCCGGATTCGTCTCGTCGTTTTGAGCAACTTTCATGTACAAAGTTTTTCCATCGGAGTTATGGTTAATTTTCTATGATTTTCCAAAGTTTTAGGTATTTTCTGAAATTTCTGGATTTATTATATTTAGTTTAATCCGAACTGACCAAGTCAATTTGACTAGTCAAAAGGGCATGTGTGACCCACATGTCATAGACTATTTATCTAAACAATTAAATAAGTCTAATTTATTTAATGAGAGCCTACATGTCATCTACTACTAGACTAACTTAGCTCTAATTAAGACCTATTATAGTAGTACTAATCTATGTAAGGGCCGGCCATTACTGGGCACAGCCGGCCACATGCACGGCGCACACACACCTACACAGCACACACACGCTGCTAGGGGTTAAGTATGTTCTATGTTAAAAGAAAACAGCAATTTGTGAATTTCATAGAATTTAATCCATCCATCAAATGGATTTGGTGCAATGGGGTAAAATGAAGATTTTCAAGTGTACTCTCTGCCCAAATTATTTTTATCCACATAAGAACTTGCCTTGTGGATGTTTATTGGCTGTCAAAGGGGCTACCCAATGTGAATTTGCCAAAGCTAGCTGCAGCTACAGTAACTGAACGTTACTGTAGCAGAGGAGCTGCAGCCGAGTGCAGCGGGCAGAGCAGCAGTAGGGAGCGGCAGCCGCGGCGGAGAAGGCCACAACAGTAGGCTGCGGGGCGAGGTGGTCCGCAGGGCGGAGCAGAGGGAGCCGGGCCGCGGTGTGGGGCGGACGACGAAGGGGGCGAACGTCCCTACGGCGTGGGCAAGGGTCGGCCGGGGCGACGGCTGCAGCAACGGACGAGCGTCTGCAACTGCGGGGCAGGCGGGGGCACACGCGGGTGGACGCGGGCGAGCAGCGGCAGCTTGAGCAACAACCGCGGCTAGTAGCACCGAGCAGCAGGCAGCGCGTACACGGGAGCAGCAGCGCGCGGCAGCTCGAACGAGCTCCGGCCATGGCGGACAAGGGAGCTATGGCTACGGCGGTGGCGTGCTCGAGCTCGAATCCAAGCTAGTCCAGAAGGAGAAAGGTGCAGGCGCTCACATCGGAGCACACGAGTGGCTCGGCGAAGGTTTAGAAGCGCAGACGACGGCGATCGACGAGGTTGAACGGCGACGACCGAAGGAAGGGGATGAGGTCGATCCCGGTGATGTGGTCCACTCCATCTCGATCCAGTCCTTCCAGTCGACGCGGACGAGGCAGGCGATGCTCCAGGTGTGATCTCAGCCGGCGGGGAGCTCGGTGCGCGCGGGAATAATGATGGCCATGGCGATGACGGCGTTGGCTGAGCGATGCGGGAAGAAAGCGGCGCGAGGGAGGGGGAGAGAGTGGGCTAGGGTTTGACCACGGCGTCGAGGGAGGTCTTGTAGGACGACGGGGATTCACGAGATGGTCAGCACGTGGCCGATCCGCGACGTGGACGGGTGCACGGTGGCCACCCAGCCCTGTGAACAGAGGAAGAAGAAAAAGGGGAGTTGGGCTGGGCTACTAATGTAATAATTGGGCCTAAGTGTACAGTAGATTAGGTATTATGTTTTTCACTTCTTTTTTGTTTATTGTTTTTCTTATTTATCTACTGTTTTGTATTCAGTTTAGGTACTAAATGATTTTAGTTAAAGTTGAAACTCCACACATAATCACCTCCTGATATTTTGGGTGTTTTCCAAAAAGTTTGGGGTTATTTGGAAATGTTTGAAATTAAGTTCATATTTTAATGGGCATAATAAGGGATGCTTGTTCACTTTATTTATTTCTAGGGAAAATTTAAAATTCCATTTAATGTTACCTCCTACATGGTAATTACTTAGTGAATATTTGCAACCCACCGAACATTTTTCCTTATCAGTTTGAAGAAATAAAATTTGACTTGTTTTGGAATTTGAATTTGAATCGGTTTCGAACTAACGCGAGATTAGCAACAGTAATCGAAGTGACGTGGCATCATTAGCAGATGGTTATTGTAGCTTAACTATCCGGTCATCACAAACTCTTTCTCTAGAAAGGATCCATTCTTGGCAACAAAGATCTTGCCTTCGGATCTGAGGTAGAAGGTATACCCAATAGTTTCCTTAGGGTATCCTATGAAGACGCGTTTTTTCGATTTGGGTTCGAGCTTTTCAGGTTGAAGTTTCTTGACATAAGCATCGCATCCCCAAACTTTCAGAAACGACAGCTTAGGTTTCTTCCCAAACCATAATTCATATGGTGTCGTCTCAACGGATTTCGACGGAGCCCTATTTAAAGTGAATGCGGCAGTCTCTAAAGCATAACCCCAAAATGATAGTGGTAGGTCGGTAAGAGACATCATGGATCGCACCATGTCCAATAGAGTGCGATTTCGACGTTCGGACACACCATTACGCTGAGGTGTTCCAGGCGGCGTGAGTTGTGAAACAATTCCACATTTCCTTAAGTGCGTGCCAAATTCATGACTCAAATATTCTCCCCCACGATCTGATCGTAAGAACTTGATTTTCATGTCATGTTGGTTCTCAACCTCACTCTGAAATTCCTTGAACTTTTCAAAGGTCTCGGACTTGTGTTTCATTAAGTAGACATACCCATATCTACTTAAGTCATCAGTGAGAGTGAGAACATAACGATAACCACCGCGAGCCTCAACGCTCATTGGACCGCACACATCAGCATGTAGGATTTCCAATAAGTTGGTTGCTCGCTCCATTGTTACGGAGAAAGAAGTCTTGGTCATTTTGCCCATGAGGCATGGTTCGCACGTGTCAAATGATTCATAATCAAGAGACTTCAAAAGTCCATCTACATGGAGTTTCTTCATGCGTTTGACACCAATGTGACCAAGACGGCAGTGCCACAAGTATGTGGGACTATCATTATCAACCTTACATCTTTTGGCATTCACACTATGAATATGTGTAACATCACGTTCGAGATTTAATAAGAATAAACCATTGACCAGCGGGGCATGACCATAAAACATATCTCGCATATAAATAGAACAACCATTATTCTCATATTTAAATGAGTATCCATCTCGCATTAAACGAGATCCAGATACAATATTCATGCTTAAAGCTGGTAATAAATAACAATTATTGAGGTTTAAAACTAATCCCGTAGGTAAATGTAGAGGTAGCGTGCCGACGGCGATCACATCAACCTTGGAACCATTCCCGACGTGCATCGTGACCTCGTCCTTCGCCAATCTCCGCTTATTCCGCAGCTCCTGTTTTGAGTTACAAATATGAGCAACCGCACCGGTATCAAATACCCAGGAGCTACTACGAGCGCTGGTTAGGTGCACATCAATAACATGTATATCACATATACCTTTGGTATTGCCGGCCTTCTTATCCGCTAAGTACTTGGGGCAGTTCCGCTTCCAGTGACCATTTCTCTTGCAATAAAAGCACTCAGTCTCAGGCTTGGGTCCATGCTTTGGCTTCTTCCCGGCAACTGGCTTACCGGGCATGGCAACTCCCTTGGCATCCTTCTTGAAGTTCTTCTTACCCTTGCCTTTCTTGAACTTAGTGGTTTTATTCACCATCCACACTTGATGTTCATTTTTGATCTCCACCTCCGCTGATTTCAGCATTGAATATACCTCAGGAATGGTCTTTTCCATCCCCTGCATATTGAAGTTCATCACAAAGCTCTTGTAGCTAGGTGGGAGCGGCTGAAGGATTCTGTCAACGACTGCATCATCTGGGAGATTAACTCCCAGCTGAGATAAGAGGTTGTGCAACCCAGACATTTTGAGTATGTGCTTGCTGACAGAACTATTCTCCTCCATCTTACAATTGTAGAACTTGTCGGAGACTTCATATCTCTCGACCTGGGCATGAGCTTGGAAAACCATTTTCAGCTCTTAGAACATCTCATATGCTCCGTGCTGCTCAAAACGCTTTTGGAGCCCCGGTTCTAAGCTATAAAGCATGCCACACTGAACCAGGGAGTAATCATCACTACGCGACTACCAGGCGTTCATAACATCTTGAGTTGCTGGGAAAATAGGTGCATCACCTAGCAGTGCTTCAAGGACATATGCTTTCTTGGCAGCTATGAGGATAATCCTCAGGTTACAGACCCAGTCTGTGTAGTTGCTACCATCATCTTTCAGTTTGGTTTTCTCTAGGAACGCGTTGAAGTTGAGGGCAACATTAGCGTGCGTCATTTGATCTACAAGACATATTGCAAAGTTTTAGACTATGTTCATGGTAATTAAGTTCATCTAATCAAATTATTTAATGAACTCCCACTCAGATAGACATCCCTCTAGTCATCTAAGTGATATATGATCCGAGTCAACTAGGTCGTGTCCGATCATCACGTGAGATGGACTAGTCATCATCGGTGAACATCTTCATGTTGATCGTATCTTCTATACGACTCATGTTCGACCTTTCGGTCTTCCGTGTTCCGAGGCCATGTCTATACATGCTAGGCTCATCAAGTCAACCTAAGTGTATTGCGTGTGTAAATCTGGCTTACACCCGTTGTATGCGAACGTTAGAACCTATCACACCCGATCATCACATGGTGCTTCGTAACAATGGACCTTAGCAACGGTGCACAGTTAGGGGGAACACAATTCTTGATATTTTAATGAGGGATCATCTTATTTATGCTACCGTCGTTCTAAGCAAATAAGATGTAAAAACATGATAAACATCACATGCAATCAAATAGTGACATGATATGGCCAATATCATTTTGCTCCTTTTGATCTCCATCTTCGGGGCGCCATGATCATCATCGTCACCGGCATGACACCATGATCTCCATCATCATGTCTTCATGAAGTTGTCTCGCCAACTATTACTTCTACTACTATAGCTAACGGTTAGCAATAAAGTAAAGTAATTACATGGCGTTTTCATTGACACGCATGTCATACAATAAATTAAAACAACTCTTGTGGCTCCTGCCGGTTGTCATACTCATCGACATGCAAGTCGTGATTCCTATTACAAGAACATGATCAATCTCATACATCATATATATCATTCATCACATCCTTTTGGCCATATCACATCACACGGCATATGCTGCAAGAACAAGTTAGACATCCTCTAATTGTTGTTGCAAATTTTACGTGGCTGCTATAGGTTTCTAGCAAGAACGTTTCTTACCTACGCCAAAACCACAATGTTATATGCCAATTTCTATTTACCCTTCATAAGGACTCTTTTCATCGAGTCCGATCCGGCTAAAGTGGGAGAGACAGAGACCCGCTAGCCACCTTATGCAACTAGTGCATGTCAGTCGATGGAACCTGTCTCACGTAAGTGTACATGTAAGGTCGGTCTGGGCCGCTTCATCCCACGATGCCGCCGAATCAAGATAAGACTAGTAACAGCAAGTAAATTGACAAAATCGACGCCCACAAGAACTTGTGTTCTACTCGTGCATAGAAACTACGCATAGACCTAGCTCATGATGCCACTGTTGGGGATCGTTGCAGAAATTAAAAAAAATACGCATCACCAAGATCAATCTATGGAGTTTACTAGCAATGAGAGGGGAGTGCATCTGTAACACCCACGATGCGGCTATATCTCCCACGTGTCGGAGCACGACTTAGAGGCATAACCGCATTGTAGGCATGTCGCAAGAGGGGTAATCTTTACACATCCCATGTACTGAATAAGAAAGGGATAAAGAGTTGGTTTACAATCGCCACTTCACACAATACAATAAATATAGCATTACATAAACCAGAGTACAATCAAGGTCCGACTATGGAACCAAAATAAAAGAAGACCACCCCTAATGCTAGATCCCCGATCGCCCCAACTGGGCTCCACTACTGATTAACTGAACACAAAACAACACAACAAACATGATCTTCATCGAGCTCCCACTTGAGCTCAATTGCGTCATCTGCACTGGTATCAACGGCACCTGCAATTGTTTGAAGTAATCTGTGAGTCACGGGGACTCAGCAATCTCACACCCTCGCGATCAAGAATATTTAAGCTTATGGGTAGGAAAAGGGAGTAGTGAGGTGGAGCTGTAGCAAGCCCTAGCATATATGGTGGCTAACTTACGCAAATGAGAGCGAGAAGAGAAGCAAAGCAGGGTCGTGAACTAGAAGTGATCAAGAAGTGATCCTGAAACTACTTACATTCAAGCATAACACGAGACCGTGTTCACTTCCCGGACTCCGCCGGAAAGAGACCATCACGGCTACACACGCGGTTGATGCATTTTAATTAAGTTAAGTATCAGGTTCTCTACAACCGGATATTAACAAATTCCCATCTACCCATAACTGTGGGCACGACTTTCGAAAGTTCAAAACCCTGCAGGGGTGTCCCAACTTAGCCCATCACAAGCTCTCACGGTCAACTAAGGATATTCCTTCTCCCAGGAAGACCCGATCAGACTCGGAATCCCGGTTACAAGACATTTTGACAATGGTAAAACAAGACCAGCAAAGCCGCCCGAATGTGCCGACAAATCCCGATAGGAGCTGCACATATCTCATTCTCAGGGCACACCGGATGAGCAATCCGTACAACTAAAACCAACCCTCAAGTTTCCCCGAGGTGGCGCTGCAAGGGGCTCTAGTTCGGACCAACACTTAGAGAAGCACTGGCCCGGGGGTTTAAAATAAAGATGACCCTTGGGTTGGCCGACCCAAGGGAAGGGTAATAGGTTGTTAGGCAAATGTAAAACCAAGGTTGGGCCTTGCTGGAGGAGTTTTATTCAAGGCGAACTGTCAAGGGGTTCCCATTATAACCCAACCGCGTAAGGAACGCAAAATCAAGGAACATAACACCGGTATGACGGAAACTAGGGCGGCAAGAGTGGAACAAAACACCAGGCATAAGGCTGAGCCTTCCACCCTTTACCAAGTATATAGATGCATTAAATTAAAATAAGAGATATTGTGATATCCCAAGAAAAATCCATGTTCCAACATGGAACAAACTCCATCTTCACCTGCAACTAACAACGCTATAAGAGGGGCTGAGCAAAGCGGTAACATAGACAAACAACAGTTTGCTAGGACAAGGTGGGTTAGAGGTTTGACATGGCAATATGGGAGGCACGATATAGCAAGTGGTAGGTATCGCAGCATAGCAAAAGAGCGAGCAACTAGCAAGCAAAGATAGAAGTGATTTCGAGGGTATGGTCATCTTGCCTGCAAAGTTCTCCGAGTTGACGAAAGCTTGAACCTCGTAAGCGTACTCAACAGGTTCCTCGAACACATACTCGTCTCCCGGCTCTACCCAAGGCAAGAACACAAGCAAAGGAAACCACAATCAACCACGGTGCAATGCGCAAGCAACATGATGCAAAACATGGCATGATATGCGAGATGTGATATGCAGTGCATATGCATGCTTCGGAAAGGAAAGATTGAACCAGGCCTCAACTTGGCAACCCAAGCGTGCCGCTGGAAAGATGAGTTGATTTCGGTCGAAATCGATATAAAGATCACCGGAATCGGATGCACGGTCTGCAAATAACAAGCAAAACAAGAATGGCACAATTCTGCGATTAACAGCACGATGCCATCTAGAATGCAACAAGAAACTAAGCTACTGCACTCTAACATAGCAACAAAGCACATGGCAGTGATCGACTCAAGATGCTTGACAAAAGATGAACACTGAGCTACGGCTAAATCACACAAGAGCAAGTTCAAACAAGCATGGCAAAAGTGCAAAAGATAACAGCATCACAGACTTGGTGAAAATACTAACATGTCAGGAATTACATCAGGAAGCAATGTTTAGAGCAAGATAACAACATGCTACAAGATCAAAACATAGAAATACAAGGCATGGCATGAATCTAATCAAAGCATGTAACAAAAGTCCCTTACTGACCATAAGCCAAAAAGGATCACAAGATATGATGGCACCCATGTAAACATAGCAAATTTCGTTAATAGATTCAGACTTAGCAGAAAACTAGACATGGCATAAACAGAATTATGAAGGCATGTTTGCGAGCTCGATGCACTCAACACACGGCATTGCATGACAAACTAAGCATACTCCCAGCAAGAATACATGATCATGAAGCTAACCAAAGCAAGAACAAACTCATAGCATGCATGGATCAACTACAACAACCTTGGCAAAATTGATTAACAAGTAAACAATCTGCCAGGAACATTTTATAGCAAAAGTAGAGCAAGATTGAGTCATGCTAGGGCACTCCATAAATGCAAACAGGAGCATGGATGGATAGAGCACAATCATATGCCCAAATCATCCTTACTGAACATACTCAAAAGAAGCATGGATCTCTCTGTAGCAACATGAATACATGGCATAAAAATAACAGCAGAGCAAAGACTTAGTGAAAATCTAAGTCTCTGAAATCAGCAACATCACGAGAGCTACTTTGCATGCTTGTGCTAGTCACCACATTAATCACAAAAATACATGGCATACACCCCTGTAAAGATGGCATGGCATATCCCAAAACACATGTAGAGCTCATGCCTATATGCAACACCCAATAATCATGGCAAAAAGACAAATGCTCATAATCTGCTAAGAATCAGGAACTAACATTTTATAGCACTCTTGCAACAGTCATTAGGGCATCAAGATGGACTCAAACAAGCATGGTGCAATGGAACAAAAAGAAGAGGGCATCCTGATGAACATTTTGATATCTCATGCATGCAAAACGGAGCAGTGAGCACAAAGTTATGGCATGATGAAGTATGCATCAGAATTAAGATTTAAAGGACTTGGCAGAAATTCGATGTCCACCTCGGGTTTTCAGATCTGAGCGCGGAGAACGAGGATCGACGGAGAAGGGCTGCGCGGTTGCCGGAGAAGAATAGGGAGGTCACCGGCAACGTCGAGGTCGTCAGATCCGGTCGCTCCTCGACTGGATTTGGCCGGAGGAGGGGAGCTCCGGCGAGCTCCTGCAGGGCGGCGCGACGCGGGGCTTCCGGCGATGTGGCCGGCCGGCAGTAGGGCGAGGCGGCGGCGGTTGCGCGTGCGCATGCGGCGGCGAGGCGGCGCAGGTGCGGTGCATGGCGGCGGCGGGTGATGGCGGCGCAGGCGCGGCGCATGGCGGCGGCAGCAGCGAGGCGCGGGTCGCCGGTGGGCGGTGGCGCTTGGCAGCGCGGGCGGTGAGGCGCGGGCGGGACGGCCGTGGGCCTCACGGGCCGCAGCGACGGAGGGTGGCGGCGTGACACTTGGTGGCGCGTGAGTGAAGGAGGGAGGCGGCGGACGCGTCCGGTCCGGGACGGACATGTCCGGCGGCGTGAGGAAGAGGAAGGCTAGGGTTTCATCCGTGAAATTTCGGGCACACATATATATAGGTAGAGGGAGCTAGGAGAGTCCAAATGAGGTGAGGTTTTCGGCCACGCGATCGTGATCGAACGACTGAGAGGATGGAGGGGGTTTGGATGGGTTTTGGGCCACTTTGGAGGGGCGTTAGGATGCAACACACACGAGGCCTTTACGATTTCCCGGTTAACCGTTGGAGTATCAAACGGACTCCATATGGCACGAAACTTGACAGGCGGTCTACCGGTGGTGAACCAAGGACGCTTGGCAAATCTCGGTCCAATCCGAGAACGTTTAACACCCACACACGAAAAAAGACAAAAGGGGACGCCGGAGGACATAGGAGTGCCGGATTGCAAAACGGACAACGGGGAAAGTGCTCGGATGCATGAGACGAACATGTATGCACATGCGATGCACATGATGACATGATATGAAATGCATGACACGCAAACAAATGACAAGGCAACAACAGCGAATAACTGGAGCACACCTGGCGCATCGGTCTCGGGGCGTCACAACATCTTCATACCTTTGAAGATCGCGATGCGGAAGCGTTACAAGAACGCGGATGAAGGAGCCGTAGTCGTAGTGATTCAAATCGCTGTTGATTCCGATCTAAGCACCGAACAACGGCGCCTCCGCGTTCAACACACGTACAGCCCGGGGACGTCTCCTCCTTCTTGATCCATCAAGGGGGAGGAGAAGTTGAGGTAGAGCTCCGGCAGCACGATGGCGTGGTGGCGGTGGAGCTCGTGGTTCTCAGGCAGAGCTTCGCTAAGCGCTACGGAGGAGAAGGGGTAGGAAGGGGGAGTGTCGGTGTCAAAACCGGCGGATCTCGGGTAGGGGGTCCCGAACTGTGCGTCTAGGCCGGATGGTAACAGGAGGCAAGGGACACGAAGTTTTACCCAGGTTCGGGCCCTCTTGATGGAGGTAAAACCCTACGTCCTGCTTGATTAATATTGATGATATGGGTAGTACAAGAGTATATCTACCACGAGATCGGAGAGGCTAAACCCTAGAAGCTAGCCTATGGTATGATTGTTGTTCTGTATGTTGTCCTACGGACTAAAACCCTCCGGTTTATATAGACACCGGAGAGGGTTAGGGTTACAAAAAGTCGGTTACAATGGTAGGAGATCTGCATATCCGTATCGCCAAGCTTGCCTTCAACGCCAAGGAAAGTCCCTTCCGGACACGGGACGAAGTCTTCAATCTTGTATCTTCATAGTCCAGGAGTCCGGCTGAAGATATAGTCCGGCCATCCGGACACCCCCTAATCCAGGACTCCCTCAGTAGCCCCTGAACCAGGCTTCAATGACGACGAGTCTGGCGCGCGGTTTGTCTTCGGCAATGCAAGGCGGGTTCCTCCTCCAAGTACTTCATAGAAGATTTTGAACACAAAGATAGTGTCCGGCTCTACAAAATAAGTTTCCACATATTGCCATAGAGAGAATAATATTTACACAAATCTAATCTGCTGACGTATTCCGTAGTGTGACGCACCACGGCCAAGCCTTTATTCGAATCGTTTTACTATCCCACCTCAGCACGTCATGCGAGGCGGTTTCCTTGGCACGTCTTGTTAAAGCAAAGATCGTGTCCCCTTACTCTAGGATTCTCATCAATACGGGCGTGGGTAACCCAACCGCGCCATTGATTACGACGCTTGGAGATAAGCGAGTTTTACCAGGCTGGTGGGGACACTTAGTTGCGTCCACCCATATAAGGGGATAAGGATCCACCTTTTCACCTACGCCTTCTTCCTCCTTCGCCTATCCATTTCCGCGCACTCGAGCTCCAGCGCCCAAGTCCGCACTCCCCACCTCAACCTTCTCTACCCATGTCCAGAGCGGGAGGCAAGTGGATGGTCTCCTCCATTACGGAGGGACACATCAAAAGACTAAGGAAGGCCGGATACTTGTCTAACGACATTGCGCCCTGGCTTTCCGAACAGGGGCAGCTCATCCCCACCCCTAGGCCCCATGAGAGGGTGGTGTTCCTCCCCCATTTCCTCCATGGACTGGGCTTCCCTCTCCACCCATTTGTCTGGGGGCTCATGTTCTACTATGGCCTGGATTTCCACGATCTGGCCTCGAACTTTGTCCTCAACATCTCGGCATTTATCGTCGTGTGCGAGGCTTTCCTCCGCATCCGCCCCCATTTCGGCCTATGGCTCAAGACTTTCAATGTCAAGCCGAAGGTGGTGCGCGGCAACCAGGCGGAGTGCGGAGGCGCCATGGTGGGCAAGATGCCCAACGTCTTATGGCTCGAGGGCTCCTTTATGGAGACCCTGACGGGGTGGCAATCGGGGTGGTTTTACATCACCGAGCCGCGCGACACTGAATGGGTCGCAGCCCCCGAGTTCCGATCCGGACCCCCTACGCGGCTTACCTCCTCGAAGGAGACGGGCCTGTCATGGGGTAAAAAAGGAGAGCTGACAGGAATCCAAACATGCGTCCAAACCCTGATGGACAAGAAGTTCAAACTTGTCAACGTAGTCCAGGTTATGCTCATCCGCCGGATCCTCCCGTGTCAACAACGGGCTTTCAACCTATGGGAGTTCGACCCGGCGCGGCACCGAACTCTGAGCAGGATCTTCGACACGACGTACGAAGATGCCTGGAAGGTGCTTTTCAAGGGCGGCGAGGCCCCCGCATCCGCTACCGAGGATCGCGGATTCAGTATGCAGCATCACACTCATGCGGTAAGTTGTTTTTACCTTTTACAAGGTATCAGTTTTTCATAGCTTGACTCCATGCGGGATCTAAGCTCCCTTACCTTTGACAGGATTGGCAGGAGACGTCTGGACAGATCAACTATCCGGCTGCTTTGCCCGAAGGCCCAGCGGACGCTCGTTTGACGAAGCTGCTGGTCCCGGCACCCCATGTGGTGCCGGAGAAGAAGGCCATGGGGACTCGAAAGAGTGCCTGGCGCCCGGAGGCGTTGGATTCATCATCCGACGACTCCAAGACGCACTCCTCCCACGAAGACGAGGAGGAGGAAGAAGAGACCTCTCCCCCTCCAGCGGGGGAAGGGAAGAAAAGGAAGGCCGCCCCAACTGGGGAGGCCGAAGGGTCCAAGAAGGGGAAAACCCTTCCTCCGGACTACTCCACCAACGCCGACGACGGCGGAGAGGAGTGGCCGCTCAGGGCCAAGCCCCTAGCAAAATTGTAAGTATCCGGATACCAGAGTAATTCATAGTATTCCTTTATTGCACAGCTTTCCCTTATGTCGAATATGATTATGCAGCCCACCCAAAGACCGGCTCGACGCGTCGTCGAGCGGTTCACTGGACTCGTCGGATGTGAATTCGCTTCCGACGGCTTCCTCACCCCGCCCTACGGACGACGCCGAAGTGTTGTCCCAACAGGTTCCAAGCCGGGAGGAGGTGGTCCTGGAGGCGCCGCAAGGCGACCTCCCGGACTCCAGGAGTAAAGGGGATAAAACCCCACGGGGCTCCAAGTCCGGCTCTAGGCCAGACACCGCTCCGGAACCTTCAAAGGTTCTAGAGTCCGGCGGGCGACCTCCTTCCAAGAGGAGCAAGCCCACCGTGCCGGTGACCCCCGTCCAACCGGAGGCGCCGGACAATCTGTTGGAGGTGCTCAAAGGCGCCTCCATTGACGAGGAGCACCGCACTATTATGAGTGTGGTGGTCCAGAAGGTTCAGTCTGCCAAGAGCGGACTGACTGAAGCTTGTACTAGCCTTTTAACAGGCTTTGAGGTAAGTAAAGAATGTGTAAATAATATTACCGCATAGACAGTAGCCCCTGATGCTCTGTTTGGCGTTCGGGAAGAAAAGCCGAATAGAGGATCAAAATGAAATTCGCAGGAGTCTAACGAAAAGGAGTCAATATGCGTATGCAGGCTTCTCTGCTGGCGTCCGCCGTACTAACTGCGGAAGTGGACACGCTAAAGCAGAACCTCGAGCAGTCCGAGCAAGAGCTCGGGCGTGCCAAGAAGCAGCTCGAGGAGAAGGAAGGTAAGAAATACCTTGTTTTAAATATATATATATATATATATATATATATATATATAAAGTGCAATTGCAAAAAATGACAGGATTATCGTGGCTATTGTAGGGGCCACGTCTGAGGTGGCGACCCTTAAGCAAGCGCTGGTCGAGGCCGAGAAGAGGGCGGCCATGGAGCGCACCGAGCGGGAGAAGTATGAGGCCGAGGTTGGCAAGGTGCGGCAAGAGCTCCAGGCTCTCATGGAAAAACATGAGAGTTTGGAGCTTGACTCAAAGACGTGAGCGTCCGAGCTCGCGGTGGCTATTGAAAATGCCAAGTCTGCCAAGGCCGAATCCCAGAAGACCCTCCGGGAGTTGGATGAGGTGAAAAAGATAGCGGCGAGTAAGGCATTCTTTATGCAAAGCAAACACATAAACGTAAGTTACTTGTTACTTACCCGAATCTGGAGCTCTCCGGGAGCATTCGTAGATCTTCCCCATAGCGTGTCCGATGCCGCCGCATTCTATCGAGCCGAGGAGGGCAGCTCGACAGAGAAGGTGTTCTGGTCTCAGTATGCTGAGGCCGGACACCCCGTGCCCCTGAGCGACCAGCTGAAGCAACTGGTCGAGCTCCACAAGGCGGCCGAACAGGCCATGAAGGGCCTCATAGTTCGGCTGTGGCCTGGAGAGGCTCTGCCTGGGAGCTATTTCGGGCTGGTGCGGCGGTTGGTGGGGGCATGTCCAAGGCTCGAAGTCATCAAACGCTCCATCTGCATTGAAGGTGCCCGTAGGGCCTTTGCCCGTGCTAAGGTGCACTAGGGCAAGCTGGATGCTGAGAAGCTTGTGAAGGACGGGCCACCGCCGGGGAAGGAGCATCGCAAGCCCAAGAATTATTATAAGGATGTTCTGAAGGGTGCCCGCCTTGTGGCGGATGAATGTTCCAGGGATGTAATATTTGAGTAAAACTCGCTCGGTTTGTCCTGTGCGCTGAAAACTTGTTCATATGCGCTAAGCAATGCTGTTGGAATTTAAAATATTACCTTCTGTGTGGCTGTTTATCAATTCTGAGAGATGGTGAGTCGTCGGCTTCTGCTCCCGTGCCGCTAGTGCTGGGGTGTTCGGGGATAAACCTGAGCGCTCTTTTTCCCATGTTTGGGTCCTTCGAGGGAGGCGCTCAGCGCAACGAACAAGGCAATCGGACTATAATGCGTGAACACTCTCACTTAGCCATAGAATTCTATAATTTTAAATTTCGGCGAAGCCCCTGATATTCGGAGGACCGAGTTCGGGGCGCTATCCACGCCTTGGCCGGACAGAGCCGACTCCTCGCTCTAAGCGACATAAGTCTTTAAGGACTCGAAAAACCTCTCGAACAATGACCGGCTCTCGCTTCATCATGACAGTTAGTTTTAGCTTTCTCTACTGAGGTGCTCGACCCAGCTCAACTGGGGCACAATCGCAGTAGTTCTCCTAGTGCTACCTTAGCCGATATAGAGGAATGTAAGGCACCAAAACATAGGAGCCAGGCAAACCCAACTATTGACCCAAGACATGATTCAGAGCTGGTGCATATAATGCTATAAGTTCGGGGTGCCGCACTTGTTAAAGTGTTCGGACTTCTCACACCATATTGAGGGGTACTAAAGCCTCTGGCATATTTTGGCCGTACCAAAGTGTATGGGTGCAGCATGTCGTTAAGGAACATATATTTGTAAAAAAAAGTAATGCAAAAATAGACAAAATCTATGCATTGTTTAATTAAAAAGGGCTGGAACGATACAAATAATGCGATAAGAAAAAGGTTGGACTATTTAACATGTCCGTTCCAGGGGCAGGCTGCGGAATGGTAAGCGAAACAGGTATACTGCTCGTGATAGAGACCACCTGGGAGTTCCATAATGCGGCATGGCTTGTCTGCTTCCCTGGTTCTTGCATCGTTTGTGCGGCAATTGAACTGCCGAACAGGCCTTCCGAAGAATGGAGTCCTGAAAGTAAGAGAAAATTAAAAAATCGGCAGCCCCTGGTGCGGTTTAAGCCGTGTTTCGGGCGTGCCGTGATGGTGCCCCTCCCTCTGCACCCATGGTATTTCTAGAGCGTAGTTATGTACGCGAAGCACTGGTGTTGCATTTTTGCGAGGGCTGGGGTTGGGGCCGCATTGCTACGCCTGCTCGGGACGTGCCAGGCGGTCTTGTTGTAGGTTACTCCGGGCACGCTTGACAGTGTCCGGACGTTTAATGGCCGGACTGGAGAACTGCCTGGAGAGGCTGCTTTGTACTTCCGGTGCAAGGGCCGCCGTGTGCTCCTCCGTTCGGAGGGAGCGTTCGGTGTTTCCATTGACCGTAATTACTCCTCGAGGGCCTGGCATCTTGAGCTTAAGGTATGCATAGTGTGGTACTGCATTGAACTTGGCGAATGCGGTTCGCCCAAGCAGTGCGTGATAGCCACTGCGGAATGGGACTATGTCGAAGATTAACTCCTTGCTTCGGAAATTATCCGGAGATCCGAAGACCACTTCAAGTGTGACTGAGCCTGTACAGTTGGCCTCTACACCTGGTATTATGCCTTTAAAGGTCGTTTTGGTGGGCTTAATCCTCGAGGGTTCTATGCCCATTTTCCACACTGTATCCTGGTAAAACAGGTTCAGGCTGCTGCCGCCGTCCATAAGGACTCTAGTGAGATGAAATCCGTCAATAATTGGGTCTAGAACCAATGCGGCAAATCCGCCATGATGGGTGCTAGTGGGATGGTCCCTTCGATCAAAGGTGATCGGGCAGGAGGACCATGGGTTGAACTTTGGGGCGACTGGCTCTACCGCGTATACATCCCTTAACGCGTGCTTCCGCTCCCTCTTGGGGATGTGGGTTGCGTATATCATGTTCACCGTCCGCACTTGTGGGGGAAAACCCTTCTGTCCATTGTTGTTCGGCGGCCGGGGCTCTTCGTTGTCGTCGCTATGCAGCCCTTTGTCAGTATTTTCGGCATTTAACTTGCCTGCCTACTTGAACACCCAACAATCCCTGTTGGTGTGATTGGCCGCCTTTTCGGGGGTGCTGTGTATCTGGCACAAGCGGTTGAGTATTCGGTCCAAACTGGATGGTCCCCTAGGATTTCTTTTGAATGACTTTTTCCGCTGACCGGATTTATAGCCTCTGAATCCGGCATTAACTGTCGTATCCTCAGCATTGTCGTCATTAATGCGGCGCTTCTACTTGTTGCGACGCGACCTGCCACTACTGTCCCTGGTATCCAAATTACCAGGGTTCTTGGTCATATTGTTGCTATGAGCAAGCCAGCTGTCTTCTCCCGCGCAAAAGCGGGTCATGAGTGTCGTGAGTGCTGCCATAGATTTCGGCTTTTCCTGTCCAAGGTGCCGGGCAAGCCACTCGTTACGGATATTGTGTTTAAAGGTTGCTAGGGCCTCTGCATCCGGACAGTCGACTATTTGATTTTTCTTTGTTAGGAACCGTGTCCAGAATTGCCTGGCCGATTTCTCTGGTTGCTGAATTACGTGGCTTAGGTCATCGGCGTCTGGTGGTCGCACATAAGTGCCCTGGAAATTGTCGAGGAATGCGGCTTCCAGGTCCTCCCAACAACCGATTGATTCTGCTGGCAAGCTGTTAAGCCAATGCCGAGCTGGTCCTTTAAGCTTGAGTGGGAGGTATTTGATGGCGTGAAGATCATCGCCGCGGGCCATGTGGATATGAAGGAGATAATCCTCGATCCATACTGCAGGATCTGTTGTGCCATCATATGATTAGATGTTTACGGGTTTGAAACCGTCGGGGATTTGATGATCCATTATTTCGTCTGTGAAGCATAGTGGGTGTGCGGTGCCTCTGTACTGGGCTATATCACGACGTAGCTCCAATGAGCTTTGTCTACTGTGTTCGGCCCTGCCGGATTTGTGTCCGGCGTGATGGTTACCGTCTCGAGTCGTGGGGCGCCCACGCGATCCGTAGATCGATCTTGTTTGCCTTGCCTTGTCCTCCAACATATCTCGCAGGTCAGGCGCATTTTCCCATGCCTTGGTACGGGGTGCGGCTTGAGTGGAGGGCCAAGAGGCCTCTCTGTCGCGGCCACGAGGTGGCCGGTCGGCCGTATCAAGTGCTGGTGATGTAGGTTTAAGTGCTTCCTCCTCTAATCAGGGTAGCAACCTGCGGTTTGGGTAGCTCTTGGATGTGCGTTCGAGTTTATGCTCTTCGGCCGCAAGGACTTCAGTCCATCTGTCGACTAGCAAATCTTGATCAGCTCTAAGTTGTTGTTGTTTTTTCTTGAGGCTTCTCGCCGTGGCCATAAGCCTGCGTTCAAAACGCTCTTGCTCGACGGGATCCTCTAGCACGACGAATTCGTCGTCGTCGAGGCTTGCCTCGTCTTCGGAGGGAGGCGTATAATTATCGTCCTCGACCTCTCTGCCTGCCGCTCTCTCATGAGGGCTGGCTTCTCTATCCTCCTGTGCTGAATCTTGCTGGAGGGGGTTTTCTTCGGCACTCTCCGGAGTATTATTATCTCCCGTGCCGGAATCGCCGTGTTTGCTTTGGCGGGATTTTGAGCGGCGCCGCTGACGCCGGCGCTTAGGCTATTTCTTGTAGGGGTCATCCTCCGCTGTTCCATCGCCATCTCCTTCTTTTGGGGTGTCCATCATGTATATGTCGTATGATGAGGTGGCTTTCCAGGGCCCAATAGGCGCTGGTTCTTCATCGTCTCCTGCATCGGCGTCCATACCGTCGATGTCTTCAAAGTCGAAGTCGAGCATGTCGGTTAAATCATCGACAGTGGCTACAAAGTGGGTGGTGGGTGGGCTTTGAATTTCTTCATCGTCTGTATCCCAACCTTACTGACTGTAGTCCGGCCAGGGCTCTCCTGACAAAGAGAGAGACTTTATTGTCTTCAGAATATCGCCGAAAGGCGAGTGCTGAAAGATGTCCGCGGCAGTAAACTCCATGATCGGCGCCCAATCAAATTCGATCGGCAGGGGCGCAGAGGGTTCGGAGTCCTGAGAGGAGTCCGGCTCCTTGGAGTCACGAGTCTCGCGGAGTGCAGGGCTGGTGTTCGGCTCGATCGCTGTTGGGATCGCAGCCCCTGAGGCGGCATCCAACCACCCATCCTCGATCGGCGCAGTTGGCTCCGAATTAAGGGTTGAAGCCGATGCAGGTGCGGCCTCCAGGGCACTGTTCGGCGGCAGAGCTAGATCATGCCCGTCGTGACAGTGCGGCGCGCTCGGCAGTGGCTCGAATCCGTCGAGGATCAAGTCCCTGCGGATGTCAGCCGTGTAGTTTAAACTTCCAAATCTGACCTGACGGCCAGGGGCATAGCTTTCGATCTGCTCCAGATGGCCAAGTGAATTGGCCCGCAGTGCGAAGCCGCCGAAGACGAAGATATGACCGGGGAGGAAGGTCTCACCCTGGACTGCATTGCTATTGATGATCGTAGGAGCCATCAAGCCTAACGGCGACGACACAGAGGAACTCTCAACGAAAGCACCAATGTCAGTGTCAAAACCGGCGGATCTCGGGTAGGGGGTCCCGAACTGTGCGTCTAGGCCGGATGGTAACAGGAGGCAAGGGACACGAAGTTTTACCCAGGTTTGGGCCCTCTTGATGGAGGTAAAACCCTACGTCCTGCTTGATTAATATTGATGATACGGGTAGTACAAGAGTAGATCTACCACGAGATCAGAGAGGCTAAACCCTAGAAGCTAGCCTATGGTATGATTGTTGTTCTATATGTTGTCCTACAGACTAAAACCCTCCGGTTTATATAGACATCGGAGAGGGTTAGGGTTACACAAAGTCGGTTACAATGGTAGGAGATCTGCATATCCGTATCGCCAAGCTTGCCTTCCACGCCAAGGAAAGTCCCTTCCGGACACGGGACGAAGTCTTCAATCTTGTATCTTCATAGTCCAGGAGTCCGGCTGAAGATATAGTCCGGCCATCTGGACACCCCCTAATCCAGAACTCCCTCAGGGAGGGCTGCGCCAGGAGAAGGGGTGTGGTTGCCCTCCCACCCCCCACTATTTATAGGGGGAAGGGGAGAGGGGCCCGGCCCCCTAGATCCATCTAGAGGGGGGTGGCGGCCCCCTTAGGGTTTCCAACTAGGGGGGCAGCGGCCCCCTAGGGTTTCCAACCCTAGGCACCTTGGGCCCTTGGGGGCGCACCAGCCCACTAAGGGGCCGGTTCCCACCTAACTACAGCCCATTAGGTCCTTCGGGGCAGGTGGACCCTCCCGGTGGACCCCCAGAACCCCTTCGGTGGTCCCGGTATAATACTGATAAACCCCGAAACCTTTCCGGTGACTGAAACTGGACTTCCCCTATATAAATCTTCACCTCTGGACCATTCCGGAACTCCTCGTGATGTCCGGGATCTCATTTGGGACTCCGAACAACTTTCGATAACCACATACAATTCCCATTACAACTCTAGCGTCACCGAACCTTAAGTGTGTAGACCCTATGGGTTCGGGAACTATGCAGACATGACCGAGACATCTCTCTGGCCAATAACCAACAGCGGGATCTGGATACCCATGTTGGCTCCCACATGTTTCCACAATGATATCATCGGATGAACCATGATGTCAAGGATTCAATCAATCCTGTATATGATTCCCTTTGTCTACCGGTATAGCACTTGCCCGAGATTCAATCGTTGGTATACCGATACCTTGTTCAATCTCGTTACGGCAAGTCTCTTTACTCGTTCTGTAACACATCATCACGTGACCAACCCCTTAGTCACATTGAGCTCATTACGATGATGTCTTACCGAGTTGGCCCAGAGATACCTCTCCGTCATACGGAGTGACAAATCCCAGTCTCGATTCGTGCCAACCCAACAGATACTTTCGGAGATACCCGTAGTGCACCTTTATAGCCACCCAGTTACGTTGTGACGTTTGGCACACCCAAAGCATTCCTATGGTATCCGGGAGTTGCACAATCTCATGGTCTAAGGAAGAGATACTTGACATTAGAAAAGTTTTAGCATATGAACTACACAAACTTGTGCTAGGCTTAGGATTGGGTCTTGTCCATCACATCATTCTCCTAATGATGTGATCCCATTATCAATGACATCCAATGTCCATGGTCAGGAAACCGTAACCATCTATTGATCAACGAGCTAGTCAACTAGAGGCTCACTAGGGACATGTTGTGGTCTATGTATTCACACATGTATTACGATTTCCGGATAACACAATTATAGCATGAACAATAGAAAATTATCATGAACAAGGAAATATAATAATAATCATTTTATTATTGCCTCTAGGGCATATTTCCAACAGGTACATAGACACACTCTCCCCTCTCTTTGTTATGCATCTCCTAGATAGATCTTGCGTGATCGTAGTTAAAGTTTTTGAAATACTGCATTCCCCAATAGCCTACTCATGAAGACCTAGGGCAATTTGAGGAAGCCCATCATTGGAATATTGTAACGCCCCGGACACACCCGCCGGTGGTAGTTACTCCTGGTGGGATCTAGACTGACCTCACAGATCAATACTAATATTTTCTGCGCACTTTGTCCTCACTCGATCACACCCGGGAGCAACTTCCCGGTCGGTCACCCATCCTGAAATTGCTCCAAGCTGAACACGCTTACTTTTTGAATGGGCTCCCGGAAAAGAAGGAATTCCTTATTGATATGAGTAGTCTATCATCCCTAATAAGCCAGACTATCACAAATATACAAGCCAAATTCTATAATAAAAAATTCCCACTAGTATATGAAAGTGATAACATAAGAGACTCTCTATCATGAAGATCATGGTGATACTTTGAAGCTCAAGTGTGGAAAAAGAATAGTAACATTGCCCCTTCTCTCTTTTCTCTTTTTTTGTTTGGCTTCTTTGGACCTTTTTTTGTTGTTGGCTTCTTTGGCCTCTTTTATTTTTCGTCACATGGGGCAATGCTCTAATAATGAAGATCATCACACTTTTATTTACTTACAACTCAAGAATTACAACTCGATACTTAGAACAAAATATGACTCTATATGAATGCCTCCGGTGGTGTACAGGGATGTGTAATGACTCAAGAGTGACATGTATAAAAAAATGAATGGTGGCTTTGCCACAAATACGATGTTAACTACATGATCATGCAAAGCAATATGACAATGATGAAGCGTGTCATAATAAACGGTACGGTGGAAAGTTGAATGGCAATATATCTTGAAATGACTATGAAAATGCCATAATAGGTAGGTATATATGGTGGCTGTTTTGAGGAAGGGTAATGGTGGGTGTAATGCACCAGCAAAAGTTGCGCGGTACTAGAGAGGCTAGCAATGGTGGAAAGATGAGAGTGCGTATAATCCATGGACTCAACATTAGTCATAAAGAACTCACATACTTATTGCAAAAATCTATTAGTCATTGAAATAAAGTACTGCGTGCATGCTCCTAGGGGGATAGATTGGTAGGAAAAGATCATCGCTCGTCTTCGACCACCACTCATAAGGAAGACAATCAATAAATAAATTAGGCTCCAACTTCGTTACATAATGGTTCACCATACGTGCATACTACGGGAATCACACACTTTAACACAAGTATTTCTACAATCCACAATTACTCACTAGCATGACTCTAATATCACCATCTTTATATCTCAAAACAATCATAAGAAATCAAACTTCTCATAGTATTCAATGCACTTCATTATGTTCTGAGATTGATGTTGTTATGACTTTGCGATGCTTAATGCTTGTCACTTTGGGCCCGGGTGCCATGATTTCAGATTTGAACCCTTTATGCTATCACCATTATATCTATGTTCTAGATCCGATGTTATAGTCATCTACTACGTGTTATGATCCAGCAACTCCGGAGTGACAAAAGTCGGGACACTTCCCAGTGATAACCATAGTTTGAGGAGTTCATATATTCACTATGTGTTAATGTTTTGTTCCGGTTCTCTATTAAAAGAAGGCCTTAATATCCCTTAGATTCCAATAGGACCCCGCTACCATGGGAGGTTAGGACAAAAGATGTCATGCAAGTTCATTCCATAAGCACGTATGACTATTTACGGAATACATGCCTACATTATATTTATGAATTGAAGCTAGTGTCGTATCGCCCTAGGTTATGATTATTATATGATGAATATCATCTAACGAATTCACCGATCCAATGCCTACGAATTTCTCTCATATTGTTTCTGCTAAGTTACCACTGCTTCTGTTACTATTGCACTTGCTACAAAATTATTGCTATCACTGTTACCGTTACTATTGCTGTTGCTACTACTATCAAAACTATCATACTACTTTACTACTGATCACTTTGCTGCAGATAATTAATCTTCAGGTGTGGTTGAATTGACAACTCAGTTGCTAATACTTGCAAATATTCTTTGGCTCCCCTTGTGTCGAATCAATAAATTTGGGTTGAATACTCTACCCTCGAAAACTGTTGCGATCCCCTATACTTGTGGGTTATCAATTACCATATCTCAAACCCATACAAACTCACGCAACTACGTCGACGCACATGCGTCGTCCGGCTACTCCATCACACTACACTAAACATGCCATCGGACTACCAAAATTTGGCATGTTTGGCTATGGTGGAGTTCATCCATGGCTGTCCTTGCCCTTCCCGATGCCCTTGCCGTCGTTCTCGCAGATGTACCAGCCGAAGACACAATACAGATCGAGCCGGATTTGCTCCTCGCCGTCGCTGTCGTCCTTCTCCTCCTTTGGTGGCAGTTCGGACATGGCACAGACCGCCGATTCTGCTCTCGGGTGAGGGCACGTGTGTTCCCTCAATGTCGTGTCTTCACAATGCGGGCGCAGATGGCTTCCTCCTCTGCGGCCGCCCATGCCGCCGCATCAGCCGCCGCCATTTTCGTCACGATACGGGCCTCAGCGGCCCTTATCCTATCCTTCCCATGGCGGCCGCCCATTCCCGGTGGGACTCATAGTCTGCTCGACCGGTGATGGGGAAGGATCCGGCTGCCGGGACCGCGAGGATCCAGCACCAGAGGACCCGAGCGCCCGGTGAGCCGAAGCTATGGCGTCGCGACGGGCGGATTCGTCCATCGGTCGGGCGTTGTCCTCCCTGGAGCGGCAGAGTGCAATGCAGACTTCCATTGCCTCCTCCAATCCACACAGGATGACACCCCAGTCGACGGAACCAGACTGGTTGGAGACCGATCCGCTGCCCACCATGTCGGAGACGAGTTTGGGTGGCAGAGGGAGAGGGGAGGGGAGTGGAGTGAAGTGGCTAGGATTTGCTTCGGCGAGAGTATGGGGACGAATATAAGTGGGGTCGGGTGGGCCAGCATGGGCCTGGTCCGGCGTGGCGGGCGTGCTCGGGCGCCTCATATCCACCCCATATTTGAACTGGATATGGGGGATGCCGGTCAGTCCGGACGTTTGTGGCCCGTTTGAGGCATCCGTTTGGGTAAAAAAACGTGACCGATCAGTGACCGGGTCCGGACGTTTGAGACGGGTTTGAGAGGTCGGACTGTAGATGCTCTCACTGTTTAATCTAGAAGAAAATGAAGCTGGTGAAAGCCTGCAACCTGAGGAATTTTGCGATACCGCGAGGGCAATAATACTACACGTACAGGATATTCATACAAAGCTTTACAGGATGACAACGTGGCCTAATCTAATTGCTCGCTTCCTGATTTTCAGGGTGGGGCCGTCCCCCTTAATCAAATTCCAACCAATCACAGCCAACGAGCCTGTAAATCCTCCGTACGTCTAGCATTGTTGTCGCCGCTCGAGTTCGAGGAACTTGCAGTGGATGCCGGAGGGACTGTTTCTGCCTGTTCTGCTTCCACGCCTTCTGCTCCCACTGCTGCGGCTCTCATCACCACCGTGGGCCGTTTCACGCCGTCATCTCCGTCGACGTCGCGGGCCGGCCGGTGTTCCAGCCCGGGGACTCGCAGTGGATGCCCGACGAGGTCGTCCGCGCCATCGCCGCCGAGGACTACGCCACGCCGCTCCCCAGAGACTCCTACTGCACGGGCTGCAAGAAGGTCTTCTGCGCCGCCGCCTGCCCGCACCACAGCAACGGCACGTGCCTCGCCGGCGTCGTTCTCCGTATCGAGGAGCAGGGAGGCGCGCACTGCGTCCGGTGCACGGGCTTCGAGCCGTGGTTCCGCCGCGTGGAGGGCTACCTCGGCGACCTGGTCGGCGAGGAGGAGGAGGAGGGCGAGCTGCTGCTGCTACCGGTGCTGAGGAGGGCGCCGGGCACGTGCGCACAGTGCCATGCCCAGTGGGCGGGCTGGCATTACGAGCAACACTGCTCGCTGCCCTGCGTTAACGCCTGGCGCCAGGAGGTCCTTATGCGGAGGGAGCGCCACGAGGCCAGACGCGCTGCAAGGGACCTCGCCAACCTACAAATCCATCACTAAAATGTATTCCTGAATTGCTAGCTAGCTGTAGGTTATTTTCATTTTCCCTAAGTAATTGCTCCCTCTCTGGCTTCTGGTTTCAGATTTGGCCAGCTGCCTGCATTAGGGTTCGTCTTTGTACTCCAACAGACTCCGGTATCTACTGATTCAATGGACATCTAATAGTACTTGATGAATGGGTAATATGGAACATGCACATTAATCTTGCAACTGCATTTATTTTAGTTTTCACTACGTTCGGCAAAATATTCCTTGGGATCATAGTAAATTACTTCAGTCTCAGGTACAATGTGCGGTATCGTGTACAGGTTCATGTTTTTCTTTTCTTTTTTGCTAATAGTGTACAGGTTCAAGTTGTACTCCCTCCGTTCCTAAATATAAGTCTTTGTAGAGATTTCACTATGAACCACATACGGATGTATATAGATGCATTTTAGGGTGTAGATTCATTCATTTTGCTTCGTATGTAGTCCATAGTGAAATCTCTACAAAGACTTATATTTAGGATCAGAGGGAGTATCATCCAAACCAAAGGATTGAAAGAAATGCTACTCGCTGCACAGGCTACACATCACTGATTTCCCTCGGCGAACCAGGAATCAAGAATACTCTGCAGCCCTGATCTGTAAGATGGGTGGGCAAGCCTAACGCCCAGTTCCTGTTTCAACCGACAATTAGATACCCGTTTTTCAGCAGCTATAATCCTGTCCTGGCTGTTTGATCCTGCAGAATCCGCTGCGAGATCAGGGTATCTTTTCTCTATCAAGCTCTGAGCAAATGCAAAGACCTCGGATCTCGGGGCAGGGTCATCATCCACCACATTGTATATCTTCCTGGCATTGCATGTGAAACCAATTATCAGTCTCCGGATGTACGGTCATTTTTCTGGATTATACTGAAAACATAAGCTTACAGAACATGACTAGAACAAATATAACCACAGCATGTATGGTAACACTGAAATATGAAGTTGAACACACGGTGAGTATGTGTGATGATGTTTAAAGATCACACTGATATGGCTATTTTGTAGAACAAAGCGAGAGAGAAATACAAACGAAGGGGACTTTTGGTGTTGCAATCTCATATTTGAGCTATGCTATATGTAAACTGTAATGAAGTCTCTGAAAATTGCGTGAAGACTCAAGCAATTGCAAAGAACCATGGAATTATGCAAGCAAGAGAAAACAGAAACCTTGTAGATTTGATGCTCATGCTAGCCAGGATAGCCTGATAGATGTCAGCCACATGGATACGTGCAGTGTACTGTTTGGACTCCCTCAACTTCTGTCTTCGCGAAGAAGATTTTCTCTTAGCTATGGTGTCCAAAGCACTGCAACAACAAATGACGATCATCACAAATACGAAACAAGAATAGTCGTCATACCGACGCTTTCAGAGACACGGTATCAGGACGTATAAACAGTCTTCTTGAACAAATCTTCCAACCATTCATCTCTATCACATTGTTTGATGGTTTCTATGATAAAATCCAAAGCAGTCATGAAAAAAGTGCTGACGAGCTTTCATTTCATAGGTGCAAATACATTGGTCCAAATCAGCATATCAATTGTCAAGCATTTCTAGAGTTGACTAATTATTTGATAAGAAATCAAAATAGTAAAATGGATTGAAGTATTAGCATATCTCAACCTTCTTCCAGGCCCATATATCCCACCCAAACGAAGTATAAAAGCTGATAGATCCAGCTCGTCGACAAGATCCAACCATCCTTGTTCAGCGGCATATCTTAACTTGGAAGACTCGCTCTTTGGATTCACTACATGACTGCATATACATCAGTTTCTTCTGCACTTTTAAAAATGTATTGCAAAAACACACACAAACCATTCAGTTTCTTACTCCTCATCAACCCATGCACCACCACAATCACCATACACACCTGGGAAATAATAAGAATTATAAGGCAGTTATCTAAGCCAGCTGGAAGAGCTAACGTACCTAACAAGGGTGAAGAAATAGAAATGTTCTCCTATTCTAGTGCATTGACATGAATGCAGTGTGTAAACCAAGTAAGGGTCCTCAATAAAAACTATTGCACTTAAATGCAGTTCATTTGACTGCCACATGTTAAATAATTCAGTGAAACAGAAACTACCGAAATGCTGTCAATCAATTTCACCCCAAACCAACATACTATTTCATATTAGAGGTGCACACATTGTTTGAACTTACTTGTTGAAGATAGGTAGCATAACCATTGAAGATTACCACTAGTCAGTGTTGTTTGCAGGTCAGCATGTGAAGAAAGCAACTGCATAAGGGATAACCATGAGGCCAAATCAGGACCGCATTCAAGCGAAGCATACTGAATTGAGCAGCAGATAATCGGCAACGTACAGGATCACCAACCCCAGGGATGGGAGGAATGGAGATGAGCAAATGGGTTGCATCTTGCAAAGCATGAAGATTTGCAAGGCTGGAATTGACAGCCATAAGTAATCAGAAAAGGAAATCGACCGTAGACATAAAGATTCATGTATGAGAAAGCAAAATTCACTGGCACCCACACACAGGAGTAAGAGGACCCAGGGCCAGGGGGACACAGGTAGAACAACAAGAGATAAGGATCATATATCGTCATAATAAAATTTCAAGAAAATATATTGGAGTCTAGCACAAAATTTTGGAGTGGC
Source organism: Triticum aestivum (assembly GCF_018294505.1). Classification (NCBI taxonomy): domain Eukaryota; kingdom Viridiplantae; phylum Streptophyta; class Magnoliopsida; order Poales; family Poaceae; genus Triticum; species Triticum aestivum. The sequence continues at coordinate 209,161,769 of NC_057800.1, read as the reverse complement.
CTTCTTCCCCTAATAATTAAACAATCTGCCATATCTGAAGTATTTGTGTATATAAATGTAGGAGTATTAGTTCCAAAGATTGACTTCACTGCATTTTTAAGCAAATATTTTGGCCTGCATCAGCAAAGAAATTATGTTCAACAGAAAACAAACGAGACTTCATTCACCTTTTCAGATGCGATTCAACTAATAACACTAGTGAAACGTTTGTGGGTCAAAGACTTTCAGCCTACAACCATTTTTGGCTAGACTCATGCATGTTTTTAAGCTAGACGGCCCATTGCATTATTCATTTGGCAAGTGCTCCGCAGCAGAGAACGGTGCTTGAAAGAAGGGTGAGAACAGAGGAAATAAGCCGTACTTGCTTGTTGTGGCATCGAAGACGGAAACAGTCATGCCCAGCAACTCGAGCTCCATCTTCTTGGCGGCACTGGTGCACGTCCCGGACACACGCCTGCGTTCATCCAGACAGAAATCAAGGAGCGAATTCGGGGGAGGAGGAGATGGCTACAGCAGCGGCAGAACCCAATCTAGTTCGAAACATCGATCAGGGGAGTTGGGGAACCGGAGCTACGGCGACGGAGTGGTCTCAATTTGTGCCGCCGCCGGTCAAAGAGAAAGAGAAGAGGTAGAACGGAGCGAGGAGGGGGCTGAGAGCGACGGCGGACTAACCATCCCTGTGACAGGAGGCGCTCCGAGACGTAGCGGCCGACGAAGCCGGTGCCGAGCACCAGCATGTGCTGAGGCTTCTTCGGCTGCGCGGGCATCGGCGCCGCCGGCTTGGGCGCCATTCCTGGCACCATCGTGGTTGGGGCCTTTGGCGGCGGGGACTGGGATTTCTGTCTTCTGTTTCGGTGTTTCCTTCGTCACTGCAGAGAAACCCACGACTGTTCTTCCGCTGTGCAGCAACAGGTGATTAGGATTCTCGTCTTATCCTTTTAATTCCTTTTTTCGAGAGATTAAACTTTTAGCCGATCCCTCAAAACTTAATACCAAAAGTGAATCTTTTGCTTTTTCTTTCAAATGTTTGCATACAAAATTTATTTGGAGATTTTTTTTTGAAAAAGTTTCGATAAATTCATCAACAATCAAAATAGGACAAAGAACACCAGAAATAAAATTTACATCCAGGTCTCGTAGACCACCTAGTGACTTGCCTCTCCCTCATCGGAGTTGGGCAAACCTTGTTGTAGTAGACAGTCTGAAAGTTGTCGTGTTAAGGCCCTATAGGACCAGCGCACTAGAACATCAATTGTCGCCGATGAAGAGAAGCATAGATCGAAAGTATCCGGACATATAGACACATAAATATAGACGAACGAAGACTAGATCCACCAAAGACAAATGTCAATCGACTACCGCGAGATCCGCAGGAGACAAACCTCCACATGCCCTCCAATGATGCTAGAAGTACCACCGGGATGGAGACTGGGTGGGGAGAACCTTATTCCATGTTTAGAGACACAAACCCTAACAAAACTCAAAAGCCATCCAAAAACATGGCCCTCACACCAACAAGGGTTCAGGATCCACACCACCTCCATGGCACTAAGACCACATGAGACAAGGCAGGCCAGCGGCGTTGTTGGCGGAAAGCACGAGAAACCCTAGCACTGGGTGCTCCTGGGAGCGAGTGAAGGGGTTTGAAGATATATTTTGATAACTTATTAATTTATAACTTCATATAGGATATATATTAAATTCAATGTTATAAGTAAGAATTGTTGCTGTTGCACTTGATCTGGGTACATAACGGCTGATTCCATTAACAATTTCTTACTTAATAGTTCGAGGGATCAAAAGTTCGAGGGATCGGCTAGCTAGTGCTTAATTCCTCAAATGAAAAAAAAGTCTTCCTAAATATAACTTTTGAGGGATTAGCTAGAGATGCCATTACTGTCACTACAGCTCTTGCTTATCTACTACAGTACTTGCTCACTGTAACGCACTCTCAATCTACAGCTGGATGATGGCTGATTCCTCTCAATGCAGATAACATACTCTGCCCCAATTAGCAACTAAATCCAGCTGGTTTTAGATCAGTCAGGTAGAATCGCTGCTTAGAGATTTTTGAGTAACCGAGCCAGCATCACATAGAACTATAGACCCCTCTGATAAAAGAAAAACATAGAAGAACTACATGGTGCAATCAAGTCGCTCAGCGATCATCGAATGACTTGAGTAACTGAGTACATAACGGCTGATCATAACACACCACAAGAAACCACTGAACATTATTGAGTATATAAAGGGTGCACCGTGAACAACTTGATTTACCCACTGTGGAAGCGTACAGACTCAGCTTTATTGGATAGATGAATAAGAGTTGCAGCCTTCTAAATGAACAACAGGAGCCGCCTCGCGCTGCAGGCAGGCTAGCGCCACCTCAACGCTGCTAGGGCCTGCCCATGGACACGGGAATCTCCGGCTGCCACCACGTTGAAACCTGAACCAAAATGAAGAGAAAGAATCACACCTTCGGTACCAGGAACATTGGTTTTCTGCTAAACAGAAGCAGCAAATATGCTTGAATGAAATGCCCCGTGCCAGTTTTGAATCTCGATATTTACGTAGTGTTGCGATTTCTTAAGTGGAGGGATGCAAGGTAGAAAGAACTGAGGGATGCAAAATAGAAGTTATTTTGAAGCAAAATTTGGTGAAATCAAGAAGACTGAGTATTATACTTGTCGGCTGAGATTCCGAAGAGACAGGCCAGTGGAGCTTGTTCCCTTCCCAATCAGTTATTGAGCCCCCAGCTCCTTCAATCACCGGTACCAGCGAGAGAAAATCGTATGGCTTCACAACAGAATAAATTATCTTAGTAAATAACTTTAGTATATTCGATGCGTTTGAAAGAATAATATTGGGCTGGTCAAAGAGAGATACTGACAAAACGAACCCAACTTAAATACAAAGATAGCTTGAGCTGAAAACTGACTACCAGGCTCAGATTTGGTCCATTCCAAGCACCACTAAAAATAAAACAAACACCATTTCACAAAATATACATCCAGGATAGTGTTATATACCTTCAATCCAGATTCAACAACAAGATCCACAAAACCAGAAGCTAGGAGAGCATAAGCATAACAATCACAGCCATACAATGGGACTTTCACCTTGCATAACAAACGAGTAAAACGGCAAGCATGTGAGTTGTGGCGTTGATGGTGCAAGTTTGCCAACCATATGTAGTTACAAGAATGGTACGTACCTTGTCTCTTACACGAATGAATGCATCTTCAGCATCTCCTTCAAAGAGATGTGGACTCGTCGTATATCTGACACATGCACAACACTGATTATTATACACAGGCCGAATAATTCAACATTGCAATGTTATGTATTATTTCTATGTACTAAAACTTAATATACCTACAAGTAAGCTTGCGCCAGTACATTGCAAGGACGGACAGATATTTCTTGTCCATTTAAGGTAGTTTTCTTCCCGTCCACCCCAACCCATCTCTCTCTCAAGATTGGCTGATCAATAATGCCCATAACCTAAATAAAAGAAGAATAGTCAATGGCAAGTAATATAGAATAAATATCAAACATATATGACACACATAGACAGCATGTCCAGAAGAGACTTTAGTGTATATATATATGATATGTTCAAATTAAAACAAAAAAAATATTTTACAGATTGCATCGAATATCATGTAGCTGTAGTTCTTTAGTGACGCTACCAACAAAATAAAGTTAAATCACTGGGTACAAGTAACTATATATCATAGACTGCTATCCAGTACAGTTTCCTGCAGGTAGTAGTTAAAAAAATGGACAAAAACAAGGAGAGCTGATATGAGAAAGAGAAAATTAGCATACCGGTTTTCCATTGTGAAGAAGCGCAATAAGCGTACCAAAAAGAGGCTTGCCTGCGAACAACAAATCAGCATCCATCATTGTTGGTTAAGCTGAAATTAGTTGGCCTACACACGGTTACAATTCAGTACCAGTTATGAAGCTCTTTGTTCCATCTATGGGATCCAATACCCAAACATAGTCAGCAGACTTCTCCGCACACCTCCAACCGTTCTCCTCGCCGAAACTGCATGAACCCAGTAAAGGTTGCATTATTTATCATGCAGGTGCGTTGAAAGTGAGCTGGAATATTGGCATTGGGAGTACAAGCTCACACAGCATGAGTAGGAAAGCTCTTCAGTATGACTGACGTCATTGCTTCCTCTGCTTCTCTATCAGCGATCGTGACCGGACCTGGAAAAAATTCGGTAAATCCAGTTCAAGACCACATACAATTATGGAGCCTCCGATCAAGATCCCACCTTTTGATTTGAGTAATAAAGAAATGTCCAGCTCAACTGTTCTACAATTTGGACATGATTCACAGCCACATTCAGATTTCCTCTACAAGTACATATTCACTTTTCCGAAACAATGTACAAATATTATTACAACAAACAAAAATAATACATAGGACAAAACTATGGCAAGGCATTTGTAGCCACCTATGTTTTGAGGACAGAAGGATGAGCCATTCTAACCAACCTATCACCAGAGTAAAAAACAGTAGAACAATAGTATCACCCAAACGGATGATTTCATTTTCCGATTCAACTATAAGCAAACAGGAATCAGAAAAAAAATAGTATTAAGAGGAGCAAACTATCATCACTCCAACAACCAACACCTGGCTACAACCCCTTCAAAATGCCTGTAAGTAGAGAGGAGGAGGGCACGAACTGTGGTCCTCTTTGTCGATGATCTCGAAGCGCTGCCTGAAGTACTTCCTGAGCACCTCCCCCGCCGCATCCGCCGCGCTCTGGGCCACCGCCACCAGCCGCTCCATCTCCACCCCTTCCTTACCCGCCGCAGCCACCGCCCAGCCCCCCGCCTCAGAGGGCGAGGCTCGAACCGAGCCCATCCAACGGCCCGCTATCCCACACGCCCGACCCGCCGCCGCGGAGGAGAAGGTTGCCAGGAGGGAGGGCGAGCGGAGGTGGTGACGGAGGCTAGGTTTTGTGAAGGCGGGGTTGGGAAGGGGAAAGGTGAGCGGGATGGTGCAGATTGGGGGAAGCATCTGGGAGGAAAAAAGCGGCGGCAGGCGGCGAGGTTTAAATGGTGTCGCCGCGCGGAGAGGGAGCGGTGGAGGGTGACGACCACCGCGGCGAGCTGGATTCGGCGGGTTTTGGCCGCGCCGCCGCCGTACCGCCGCTTCAGGAAAGGTTCGTTTAGGTTGGTGTGATGAGTGATGACAATCTTTTTTCTGACAACGTGAACGTCAACTGCCGGCCGTCGATATCCCCCTCGCGGCAACCATGCTAGACGTACGGGCGGTGTAGGGAGGATTTACAGGCTCGTTGGCTGTGATTGGTTGGAATTTGATTAAGGAGGACGGCCTCATCGTGAAAATCAAGGGGCGAGCAATTGTTGTAAGTGTCCAAGTAGGCGTGGTCGGCAGGAGGTGAGTCGTTGGAGTCGGAGCCGTCGGGGACGTCCGAGGGGTCAATGAAGCTCTTCATCCTCCGGGCAGCGTGGTCCTACTTCCTCTTAAGCTTAGCTACTCTCGCCGCCTCCACTGCCTCGCACGTGGACTGCTCCAATGCAAGCCGGAACACCTTCGCGTTTTTCCAATGAAGCCGGCGGGTGTCCGCCTCCACCATCTAAGCAATCGGCGGTAGACCCACGCGAGGAGGCACCCCTCTTCATCGGGCACTGCCGGCGGCCCGTGGCGGCGGCAAGAGACTGTGCGACCACATCCGAGGCCGCCGCCCTCTCCTCAGCCTGCTGCCTCTTGTGGTGGGTGGTGTGCACCTCGGATTCGGGTGTGCGCATCTGCGGCGTCGGCGGAGCGGGCACTATCAGATTTGATCCTTACAATTAACGAGTACAAGGGGATTGACAACTCTTTTGCCCGCGTTGGGTGCAAGTATTTGCTTTTGTGTGTAGGTACTGCTGAAGGTGTAGGAACAAAGTATGTCTACCAGGGGGGTTCAATGGGAGTTTTAAATTTTCTTCGGAAAACTTAAATCTCTGAGAACCCAGCAGCGGAATAAAGGATAAACAAGCTAAGATGAACTACAGAGAAGTATCGAAGGGAAACTAAAGCATGCATCAAAGTAAATTACATGAATGGAATGCATCGAAAGTAAACATGAGTGACAGAGGTAACCGAAGATGCTCGATGGTGACAAGGTATTTGGTCAACCAGTCCGTCCTTCTGCATAAGGACTACGTCTGGTTGGAGGGGATGTGACTTAACATGGAAGATAAACTTTCTTCACCCTATTCTCCTCGACAATCGATTCGTCAACCGATGCCGATCACTCGTGGTAGATACTTGAAGGCGATCACCAAACCTTTACAGACTTCTTCTTCAAGAACCACAATCACTCTTGGTCTCTGAAGAAATTGACACCTAACCGTCTAGACAGTTTGCAGCTCTCAAGAGTAATAGGCGGAGCGTACTAAACTTAGATTCCAGTGATGTCGAACCACTATCTAATTCTTTGGCTCTAGGGTTTTTTATCTCGATGGATTTTAAACTCAAATCGCTCAGAGAGGGGGTTGCTCAACAATCTTCTCAAAATCAAATGGAGCAGCCGCCAGACAAAGCCGGTGCGGGGTCGTTATTTATAGCCGCAGCCTTCCCAAATGAGAAATGACCATTTTGGACACGAGGTCCAGCCAATGGCCAACCGACACGTTCACAACAGTCGGATTTTGGAGCAATGGTAACATTACTTGAGGAATAAGTAATGCTAACTCTTCGGTCTGATACAAATCTCTTGCAGCGAAGAAGACCACAGTCTCTTGCTGGCAAGTATTTGCTCGAAGCACAAAGAGATTTCTCTCACAACTTTCAAGGTTTTGGGTTTAGCATCAGAGAATCAAAGCTTTGAGACACTATACCCCTCTTAATAGTACAATGGTCCTATGACTGAATGAAAGAAGAAGAACAACGAAATACTAAATGCTACATCTTCACTTCACCTTCATTCTTCCTCGTACACAGTCATTTGCTTCGGACATGCACCGAACCAATTGCTTTGACTTCAGCAATTTTTAGGGGTCGCTCTTGATAGCTTTATCTTTGGTGATAACCTTCACTGCTGTGCAGGGAGATTATCTTCGTCGTTTGCATCAAACTCCTCGATACATCAAGGACTTGTTACTTTGTGTGCACTAGCAAACGCATAAGTCCCATACTGTTTATGTCAACAAACTCCGAAACATAAGGGGTCTATCATTGCACCAACAATCTCCCCCTTTTTGGACGGTTGTTGACAAAACAGATAATCATCAAAGTGAAGATAGATAATTGAAATGTAAATCAAACAAGAGTGAACTTGCGTTACTTGACTCGATGATGAAATATACTCGCCCTGGATGTATGCAGGGTCAATATATATACAATGATATTCCTTGCAATTCATTCGAGTGTGTGGAGGATTTCAATCATACGAGGTAATGATTCACACTGATGATAGATAATCCAACGAGAATAAAGTGCGATGATCTATAACTTTTGTTAATAATTCCACTTGCAAAACAATAAGCTTCAACAGAGAATAGTGCAGTAGGTGGGGTTATTAATAATACAACCCATAACAGAAGTTTTACATTAGAGCACAAGAAATGGCATATCGAGAAAACGCAAACACCAAATCCAACAGAGCAAATCTATCAACACTCTCGATGTTATTCTCCCCCTTTTGTCAATTAGTGTAAGAAAGGTGACGAAAAACACGAGTGTCAGAAAACGGTGAATGTGATTCACTCTGGGGCATCGCCTGATGAAGGGCCCGAAGAAGTTTCTGATTCGGAAGTGTCTGGAACATCTTCATCTTCAGCAGCAGCAGCAACTGATCCTTCTAGACTGACTTGAGTCTTGGAAGAAGAAGGCGCAGTTGGGTCAGCTTTGAGAGTCTTGCAAGACAGAGGATTTGCTTCAGCAGGTTTTTCAGTAGGCGATGTGGCTTCTGATTCGTCAAGTAATTTGCGCAGCTGAATTCGAAGTAAATTCGTAGTAGGTTCACGAGCTATCAAGGGTGGAGTGGAGCGATCTTGATAATCTTCAGCGAACCCTTGGTCAATGTATTGATAGAGTTCTTGGAGGTGAGAATTTTTGAGTTGCTTCTTGGAGAAAAATTTCCGAAGCAACTTCCATAAGCACTTCTTGTTTTCTGTTGTAATCATATGCACAACTTTTGTTCAGTTGTGAATAACATTAAGTTCAGCAGCCAGATGCTCTTTTTCTTGACGATCTTCGGACATATGCCTCAATAGCAATTGTTGGGTGCGCATGCTAACTTCAAAGATGTGAAGGATGTTGAGTGTTCGGCATATGATCACGTTTAGGTAGCTTGGGTCCATTGAAGGTAGAATGATAATCAGGACTTGCCTCTGGAGCTTTTCCCGAAGAGAAATCTGCCATTACTCTCAGCGTATCACGCACAGGAGGAATGAAGCTTTTATGGCTGACCTTGGCAATATATCCAGTCTTCATTGCATGGTCAATCACCTTCTGAATCCAGGGTGCATACACCTTGGTGTGTGAGTAGTTTACCACAGACCTTCGGGTCCAAAATTATTAGCTAGATCGATTCTTATCTCTCTTTGGATCTCAATACAAATTTCTCCTCGATTCTCTTGGAGATCTATTCGATGTAACTCTTTTTGCGGTGTGTTTGTCGAGATCTGATGTATTGTGGGTTTATGATCAAGATTATCTATGAACAATATTTGATTCTTCTCTGAATTCTTATATGCATGATTTGATATCTTTGCAAGTCTCTTCGAATTATCAGTTTGGTTTGGCCTACTAGATTGATCTTTCTTGCAATGGGAGAAGTGCTTAGCTTTGGGTTCAATCTTGCGGTGCTCGATCCTAGTGAAAGAAAGGGAAATGACACGTATTGTATTGTTGCCATCGAGGATAAAAAGATGGAGTTTATATCATATTGCTTGAGTTTATCCCTCTACATCATGTCATCTTGCCTAATGCGTTACTCTGTTCTTATGAACTTAATACTCTAGATGCATGTTGGATAGCGGTCGATGTGTGGAGTAATAGTAGTAGATGCAGAATCGCTTCGGTCTACTTGTCACGGATGTGATGCCTATGTTCATGATCATGCCTAGATATTCTCATAACTATGCGCTTTTCTATCAATTGCTCGACAGTAATTTGTTCACCCACCGTAAAATATGCTATCTTGAGAGAAGCCACTAGTGAAACCTATGGCCCCCGGGTCTATTTTCCATCATATTAATCTCCCGTCAACTAGCTATTTCTGTCGCCGTTTATTTTGCAATCTTTATTTTCCAATCTATACAACAAAAATACCAAAAATATTTATCTTATTATCTTTATCAGGTCTCACTTTCGTAAGTAACCGTGAAGGGATTGACAACCCCTTTATCGTGTTGGTTGCGAGGTTCTTGTTTGTTTGTGCAGGTACTAGGCGATTTGCGTGTAGTCTCCTACTGGATTGATACCTTGGTTCTCAAAACCGATGGAAATACTTACGCTACTTTGCTACATCACCCTTTCATCTTCAAGGGAAAACCAACGCATGCTCAAGAGTAGGGGTGGGCATAAAAACCGACAAACTAAAGACCGAACCGACACCGATACCGAAAAAACCGAAATTCCAGTTTTTAATGCTGCTATAGAAAAATTCGGTTTTTAGCTTTACTAACCGAACATACTTCGGTTGGTTCGGTTTTAACTCGGTTAACCGAAAAGGAAACCGAATATGCGTCAGGGCGCACGAACCTACAGCCAAACGAGTAGTAGCCTCTGCATCGCGCGCGCAAAGAGCAAGTCAGCGACAAAAAAGTAGGCATGGGCCCAAGCCAACGAACCTGCATGCAAGGCCCAACCTGTTATGGGCTTATTTTTCTCCTATAGGGCTCTACTGTAGTCTATTCATAACATCAGGAGGAGCTCCCACTGGTTTGTTTAGTCCCACCTCGGCCAGCGACACAGAAAGAGTTGGAGTGCTAGCCTATATAAGAGCGCAGATGTATCTAAGGTACCCAAGCAGCTAATTTTGCATGGCAGACCCAGCGATACGGTATAAACCGAATACCAAACCGAAAAACTCGGTTAACCGATTTTTCGGTTAGTGCTTTTGTGTTGCATTTTTCGGTTTTCAACTTTGCAAACCGAATGTATAAAAATACTGAATGGTAGAAACCGAATTTTTGGTTTATACCGAATGCCCAGGCCTACTCAAGAGGTAGCAGTATTGCACTCCTGATGAAGCAATTCATGGAAAGGAAACAAATAATGAGCACAAGGTGCGCATTCAGAGGATTGAAAGGAGATGGGCACGAGAATGGAGGGAGTAAAAATATGTCACTCCTATGTACACGAAGAAATTCACAGTACTTCAAGAGCGTCCGCAAGTTCTTCAGCTCCTCCGCAATCCTCAATAGGCCCAACTTTGCCGAAGACCAAGGCCACTGCTGGACGAGGCACTAGACCAAGTCCTCAGAAGAAGCAGGTTGCCCTTCATGTGCTGTCTAGTGAAGACAAGGCTGATGATGAAGAATTGAAAGAAATCATCAGAGACAGACAACAAAGGGCCGCTAGAGCCAAAGGCACAGATGTGCCTCTTCGGTTGGATCCCAAGCTGATCCTAGACTTCATTGATCTCTGGCACAAGAACTATTGGGGATATAATTATTTACGTAAGCCGCCCAGGAGGGGGCGGGTTGCGCAAAGAGAAGCCCATCTGAAGCCCAAGACCAAGATGTGAAGATGGTGGTTCAGTAAAGGGTCTAAAGGCCCACAGATGATTTAGGGCCCATGGTGATAAACCGCCATGAGGGCGCGACTTGTATTGTAAGGTAGAAATAACTAGTCACCGAGCCAGACACTGTTTATGAGCCGACCGGGACTCTGTAAGCCGTAGGGCGTCGACCCGTGTATATAAGGGGACGACCCGCTGGCGGCTTAGGGACAGAAAAAACAAGAGATCGAGAACCGGGCATAGCATATCTCGCTCCCTGGTCATCGAAACCTCAAGCAATTCCAACCTAACTAGACGTAGGCCTTCCTTCACCGTAAGGGGCTGAACTAGTATAAACCTCGCGTGTCCTTTGTCCCGATTAACCCCTTTAAGCTTCCTAGTTGCGATGGCTCCATGATCAAGTCCTTGCAAGAGGACATCTGCCGTGACAATTCCACGACAGTTGGTGCCCACCGTGGGGCCAGCGCGCGGTGGATTTGAGTTCTTAAAGGGCAGCTTCGAAGGGCTCAAGGGATATGCAGTTGGCCAGATGACCAAGAGTCGTCGCGGCAAGATCTACATCGACGACGAAGGCTGGGGCCCCGACGCCAGCTCAATTGAGTACGGCTACCGGGTCCCCTTTGGCGGAATTTACGTCTTCATCGGCCGGATTGGTGAGCCGGGCCTTGAGCCAGACAGCTGCACCGACCTCGTCGAGACGGTTCAGCGTGCGAAACCCGCCCGAGCTCAACCCGTCGTGAAGCGTGCCTTTGTTGGTTGCATCCATGGAGGTGAACTTCCTGAAGGATCTGAAGTGATGGTGAGCCGGCCGTCCTCTCTAACAGTGATTCATCCGCCGGCTCAACAGATTCGATGTATCAAGTTCAAGATGGTGTGCTTGGGGGGCTGTTCCGATGGCAGCACTATTCCGGACCTCTCAGAGTCGCCAAACTGGGCAGGAGTCTTCATGGCTGGTACTCAACCCGGCCAAAATTCTACGGCCTCAGCGGCGATAACGTCCGGGTTAGGAGCAGCCGGGGCAGGAGGCCCCGTGAGCTCACCGGCTCAGGTGCTGATGGATCTCATGGATAGCTTACGGCTTTGTTAACTGTTACAGTCATCCCTGCGAACCAATCTGAGCATGAGGCAGAGGTGGCACAGGTTCGCGACGAGATCGCCTGAGTCAAGGAAACCTTAGCAGTTGAGGACGTTAGATTAGCAGCAGAGCGGGCGGCTTTGGACGTACGGGCGCAGCAACTTCAGGCAGAGGCCTTGCAGCTCACGTTGAGCTTAAATGCATCTAATGAGGTAATGAGGAGGATACATCAGAAAACTCAGTCCCGTTTACCTCAGAATTATGATCCTCGGAATCTCTTTGCTACACCCGGGGCCGGCCCAAGTAACCCGCCAGGTGCGAATCAGCTTATTACATCCGGAGCGGGAGGTCCAGTCCAGCCTCAGGGGATGGCACCTCCTCACGACAATATGGCACCGCCCAATTACGTACCAATACCACAGGGTCACTTCTCCAACCCCATGGAGAACTTAATGAAGGAAATATGCCCTAGAGGCAATAATAAAGTTATTATTTATTTCCTTATATCATGATAAATGTTTATTATTCATGCTAGAATTGTATTAACCGGAAACATAATACATGTGTGAATACATAGACAAACAGAGTGTCACTAGTATGCCTCTACTTAACTAGCTCGTTAATCAAAGATGGTTATGTTTCCTAACCATGGACAAAGAGTTGTTATTTGATTAACGGGATCACATCATTAGTTGAATGATCTGATTGACATGACCCATTCCATTAGCTTAGCACCCGATCATTTAGTATGTTGCTATTGCTTTCTTCATGACTTATACATGTTCCTATGACTATGAGATTATGCAACTCCCGTTTGCCAGAGGAACACTTTGTGTGCTACCAAACGTCACAACGTAACTGGGTGATTATAAAGGTGCTCTACAGGTGTCTCCAAAGGTACATGTTGGGTTGGCGTATTTCGAGATTAGGATTTGTCACTCCGATTGTCGGAGAGGTATCTCTGGGCCCTCTCGGTAATGCACATCACATAAGCCTTGCAAGCATTGCAACTAATGATTTAGTTGTGAGATGATGTATTACGGAACGAGTAAAGAGACTTGCTGGTAACGAGATTGAACTAGGTATTGGATACCGACGATCGAATCTCGGGCAAGTAACATACCGATGACAAAGGGAACAACGTATGTTGTTATGCGGTCAGACCGATAAAGATCTTTGTAGAATATGTAGGAGCCAATATGAGCATCCAGGTTCCGCTATTGGTTATTGACTAGAGACGTGTCTCGGTCATGTCTACATTGTTCTCGAACCGTAGGGTCCGCACGCTTAAGGTTTCGATGACAGTTATATTATGAGTTTATGAGTTTTGATGTACCAAAGGAGTTCGGAGTCCTGGATGAGATCGGGGACATGACGAGGAGTCTCGAAATGGTCGAGACGTAAAGATCGATATATTGGACGACTATATTCGGACATCGGAAAGGTTCCGAGTGATTCGGGTATTTTTCGGAGTACCGGAGAGTTACGGGAATTCGCCGGGGAGTATATGGGCCTTATTGGGCCATACGGGAATAGAGGAAAGAGGCCAAAAGGAAGGAGGCCTGCGCCCCCCCTCTGGTCCGAATTGGACAAGGGGCGCAGCCCCCTTTTCCTTCTTCCTCTCCCCCTCTTTCCCCTTCTCCTACTCCAACAAGGAAGGAGGGAGTCCTACTCCCGGTGGGAGTAGGACTCCCCTTGGCGCGCCCCCTCCTAGGCCGGCCACCCCTCCCCCTTGCTCCTTTATATACGGGGGCAGGGGGACACCCCATGACACACAAGTTGATCTTCGTGATTGTTCCTTAGCCGTGTGCGGTGCCCCCCTCCACCATATTCCACCTTGGTCATATTGTAGTGGTGCTTAGGTGAAGCCCTGCGACGGTTGAACATCAAGATCGTCACCACGCCGTCGTGCTGACGGAACTCCTCCCCGAAGCTTTGCTGGATCGGAGCCCGGGGAGCGTCATCGAGCTGTACGTGTGTCAAGAACTCGGAGGTGCCGGAGTAACGGTGCTTGGATCGGTCGGATCGGGAAGACGTACGACTACTTCCTCTACGTTGCGTCAACGCTTCCGCTTCGGTCTACGAGGGTACGTAGATAACACTCTCCCCTCTCGTTGCTATGCATCACCATGATCTTGCGTGTGCGTAGGAATTTTTTTGAAATTACTACGTTCCCCAACACTTAATCGCAGCATCAACACGTTTGGCAGCTCTCCCAGTAGATGGTGATGATCCGACAGCGGTGGAAACCCGGAAGATCAGAGAACTTGTCCAAACAGCCCTGGCTCAGCAAGAGACCTACTCCTACAGCCGGGATAGGATTCACTCGACTCCTCCACCCTGGTTAGCCCCGCCTCGTCAAAATCGGAGCCCGAGTTACAGTAGACACATGGAGTCAGAGGCCTTGTCAAGTAACACTCAGCGCCGGAACCAGCCCGGCGGGTATAACCCGGTTCAAGATCGGATACGTCAGGAGGACGAGCGGGCGGCTCAGCTAGCAGCCCAACAGAACTCACCGGCTTACCCGACGACTTCCGTTGTGGCGGGAGTTGCTACTAGAACCGGAGGAGTTCCTTGTCTGGTACCGGCTCTACGTAATGTACGTCTGCCCAAGGATTTCAAGGGACCTCGGAAGGTGCCGAATTATACGGCCGATTAACAGCCTGGGGCGTGGATTGAAAGTTACGAGATGGCTATGGAGCTGCTGGAGGTTAGTGATGAAGCGATGGCTAAATATTTCACCATGATGTTGGACGGAACGGCCCGTTCTTGGTTAAAGGGTTTGCCACCCAACTCCATTAGTTCATGGGTGGAGCTAAAGGCCCGTTTCATCCAGAACTTTAAGGATACTTGCAAGCAGTCTATGTCAATTGTGGATCTGACAAATTGTAAGCAAGAAGAAGGTGAATCTATGACTCATTGGGTGCGCCGGGTCAAAGATATAATACATTCGTCTAATAAGATGGATGCCGGCTCATCAGTTCTCATGCTGGAGAAGAATTGCCGCTTTGAGCCTCTAAGACAGAAGTTGGGGCGCCTTAAGCATGATTGCAACGATATGGGGACGCTGATGGCGGCTTTAGTCAAGTATGCCGATTCTGATAGTACCAAGGACCTCGCGTCTAATGATGAAAAGACGGGGAAGGGAAAGAAGAACAGTAATGGAAAGGGTCAGCAGCATAACCCGGCAAGTCAAGGAGGCAATAAGCGTAAGGTGGACGGTAACCCGGAATTTGTGGCCAATGCACAGGGTAACAATCAGAAGCGCAAAGGGAAGCCACCCCGGTTTGGTGGGTCAGGACTGTCTCTTGAGCAACTACTCAATGAGCCCTGCCCGAAATACGGCACCCAGGAACGACCAGCGACTCATTTATGGAAGGATTGCGCAATCATGAAAGCTTTCAAGAATTCTAATACGTTTGATGGCAATCAAGGCCCAAGCGGTGGCTCAGGAGCCGGCGGCTTTGATGGCCCGGGCGGTGGTTCAGGATCTGGTTTTCGGGGAAACCAGGGTGGTTATAATCAACAACAGTCTGGTCAAGGAGGTTAGCAGCAGCAGCAGTCGGGTTATCAGAGCCATCCAAAACAGTTAAATAGTGGGCAGTATCACGTATTCACCACAAGTTTGTGTAAACGTGATCAGAAAGTTCATAAGAGGGCTGTGAATTCTGTTGAACCGGCTGTCCCTCGTTACTTGAGGTGGTCGGAACAGCCTATTGTCTGGAGCAGGGAGGATCACCCTCCCCGGGTTGATAATCCGGGTCAACTAGCCCTAGTGGTGGCACCGCAGGTTGGTGGGTATAAATTTACTAAGGTGCTCATGGATGGAGGTAGCAGCATAAACATCCTCTATTACGAGACCTTTCGGCGCATAGGCTTAACTGACAAGAATTTAAAGACTTCCAACACCGTCTTCCATGGAGTGGTGCCCGGTAAGTCGGCATATCCTGTGGGCAAGATTGAGCTAGAGGTGGCCTTTGGAGACGAGCATGATTCTAGGGCGGAAAAGTTAACTTTTGAAGTGGTCAAAATCAAGAGTCCATATCACGCTTTGTTCAGGCGGCCGGCCTATGCCAAGTTCATGGCACGGCCGTGTTATGTTTATCTACAGCTCAAGATGCCGGGTTACAAGGGTACCATCACTGTGCATGGAAGCCGAAAGATGGCCCTGGAGTGTGAAGAAGGCGATGCGGCTTACGCCGAGTCTGTCTGTGCAGCAGAGGAGCTCAAATTTTATCAAGATAACATTGACCCGGCGGATATGACTTCTCTCAAGAAGCGACTACGGAGCATGACCCGGCCATGAAGTTTAAATCAGCTGCAGAGACTAAGCTTGTTGATTTTACTCCGGGCGATTCATCTAAGCAATTCAGCATCAGTGCCAACTTGGATCCTAAATAGGAAATCGCGCTCATCGAGTTCATCCATGAGAACCGGGACATCTTTGCATGGAAACCTTCTGACATGCCAGGTGTACCGAGAGGACTCGCTGAGCACACTCTTAATATTGATCCGAAATATAAGCCGATCAGGCAGTTTCTGCGGCGATTCAATGAAGAGCGATGAAAAGCTATAGGAGAAGAGGTCGCCCGGCTCTTGGCGGCTGGGTTTATTGTCGAAGTTTTTCACCCGGAGTGGTTGGCTAACTCGGTACTCGTACTCAAGAAAAATGGCACCTGGCAGATGTGTGTGGATTACACGGACTTAAATAAGGCGTGTCCGGCTGATCCTTTTGCCCTCCCCCGTATTAATCAAATCATTGATGCTACGGCAGGTTGTGCGCGTTTGAGATTTTTGGATGCTTATTCTGGTTATCATCAGATCAAGATGGCAGTTAAGGACCAGGAGAAGACGGCTTTCATCACCCCGTTTGGAGCCTTCTGCTATGTGTCTATGCCTTTTGGGCTCAAGAGTGCCCAGGCAACTTATCAACGGTGTGTACAGAATTGTCTCCACAATCAGATTGGGCGCAATGTTCATGCCTATGTGGATGACATAGTAGTGAAATCCAGAGAGGCAGAAACCTTGATATCTGATCTCAGAGAAACCTTTGACAATCTTTGGGTTTACAAAATGATGCTTAACCCGGAGAAGTGTGTATTTGGTGTGCCTGCAGGCAAGCTTTTGGGATTCTTGGTCTCAAACAGGGGCATCGAGGCTAATCCGGAGAAGATTAAGGCGATCACTTCTTTGGCTAAACCGGCATGTATTAATGATGTTCAGCGATTGGCGGGTCGTGTTGCCGCTTTAAGCCGGTTCATAAGCCGGTTAGGTGAGAAGGCCCTACCGCTGTACCAATTAATGAAGAAGGTAGACACCTTTGTTTGGAGTGATGCTGCTAATGCTGCTTTTGAGGATTTGAAGAGGCAGTTATCTGAGCCGCCAGTTCTTGTGGCTCCCATTGACAAAGAGCCTTTGCTGTTATATGTGGCTGCTAATTCACGAGCCGTCAGTGTGGCAATTGTGGTAGAGCGCAAGGAGGCTGGTAAGGAACATCCGGTTTATTATGTCAGTGAGGTACTCATCGAGTCAAAACAAAGGTATCCTCATTGGCAGAAACTTGTTTACGGGGTGTTCATGGCAAGCCGGAAGCTGAAGCAGTACTTCCAAGGTCACCCTATCACTGTGGCAAGTTCTCACCCCCTTGGGAGACATTATTCAGAACAGAGAGGCTACAGGACGAGTCGCCAAATGGGCCATCGAGCTCGGGCCTCATGGTCTGAAGTACGTACCGCGTACTACCATTAAGTCTCAAGCTTTGGTGGATTTCATCAACGACTGGACAGAGCTACATGCACCTGAGGAGAAGCCCGATAACACTTATTGGATTATTCACTTTGCTGGGTCCAGACAGTTGGAAGGCTCAGGGGCTGGAGTTGTATTAACTTCCCCTCGAGGTGACAAATTTTGTTATGTGCTCCGGCCTATGTTTCCTTGCACTAACAATGCAGCTGAGTACGAGGCCCTGCTCCATGGTCTCCGGATGGCCAAAGAGATGAACTTGAGCCGGGTAAGATGCTTAAGAGACTCAAACCTTGTGGCTCAACAGGTGTCAGGCAAGTGGGACTCTAAAGATCCCCTCATGGCGGCTTACCGTCGTGAAGTCAATGCTGTGGCTGGATATTTCAAGGGTTACGTAGTGGAACACATTGATCGAAGAAAGAATGAGGCGGCTGATGCCTTAAGCCGGCTGGGGTCTCAGCGTAAGCCGGTGCCGCCTAACACCTTTCTTGATGTTTTGCATAATCCTTCTGTTAAGTTACCTACAGAAGAAGATCTCGCAATACCAGACCCGGAGGCACAGCTGGTGGCGGCTATCCACATTATCCCGGATTGGACAGTGCCTTATTTGGCTTACATGACCCGGGGAGAGTTGCCTGAAGACGAGACCTTGGCAAGACAGATCGTCCGGCGGTCTAAGTCCATGACAATTGTCAATGGCGAGTTACATCATTACAGTGTCACTGGCACGATTCAACGTTGCGTGTCACCTGCAGAGGGTCAGGAGATCCTTCGTGAGATTCATGAAGGCGATTGTGGTCATCACGCCGGCTCAAAATCTCTTGTGGCCAAAGCTTTCCGTCATGGGTTTTATTGGCTAACAGCTCATGCTGATGCAGAAGACCTGGTTAGTAAATGTGACGGATGTCAGAAATTCTCACGACGAGCCCATGTGCCGGCTCAAGAAT
Source organism: Triticum aestivum (assembly GCF_018294505.1). NCBI lineage: Eukaryota > Viridiplantae > Streptophyta > Magnoliopsida > Poales > Poaceae > Triticum > Triticum aestivum. The sequence goes on along the minus strand of NC_057800.1, from coordinate 209,143,278 downwards.
TGAGGATGATTCCAATTACCTGGCCATTTGCAGTCTGGGGACTTGATATGGTCGGGCCTTTCAAAAGATCTAAGGATAAAAAGACTCACCTCTTGGTGGCGGTTGACAAGTTCACAAAGTGGGTGGAGGCAGAGCCAGTGAGTAAGTGTGATGCAGCCACAACAGTCCAGTTTATGAAAAAGGTGATTTTTCACTTTGGTTTTCCACACAACATCATAACTGATAATGGTACTAACCTTTCCAAAGGAGCTATGGAAGAGTTCTGTCAACGAGAGCATATTCGGCTTGACGTTTCAGCTGTAGCTCACCCTCAATCAAATGGTCAAGCAGAACAAGCCAATCAAGAAATCTTGAAGGGTATCAAGCCCCGGCTCTTGGTCCCCTTACAGCGGACGCCGGGTTGTTGGGTGGAGGAGTTACCTTCTGTACTCTGGAGCATCAATACTACACCTAATAGATCTACGGGTTACACGCCTTTCTTTATGGTGTATGGAGCAGAGGCGGTCCTACCAAGTGACATCCGTCACGATTCACCCCGTGTGGTGGCTTATGTTGAGGAAGACAATGAAAAAGCTCGGCAAGATGCACTTGACCTGTTGGATGAAGAGCGAGACTTGGCAATAGCCCGTTCGGCGATTTACCAGCAAGACCTGCGCCGCTACCACAGCCGCCGGGTTAAGTCCAGAACCTTTCAGGAAGGCGACTTAGTGCTCCGATTCATCCAGGATCAATCTAACATGCACAAGCTATCCCCTCCTTGGGAAGGACCCTTTGTGGTCAGCAAGAATCTGAACAATGGATCATACTACCTTATCGACGTTCGGGAACACAAAGACTCACGTAAGTCGAAGGAGGAGACCCGTCGGCCGTGGAATATCGCTCATCTTTGGCCTTATTATACTTGAGCCGTCGGCTCTAAGGTGTATATACTTATACTATGTATATTATATAAAGCAATAAAGCAGGACCTCTGTCCTTTTTTCCACTCCCAAAAAGGTTTATGTGTTTTCCTTGTCAGGTGGTGGAGATGACCAAGGAGAAGCGGATCATATCTGAATCCGGCTTTCCTTTGGTCCGACTTATGATCATATCTGAATCTAGCCGTGATCACTTGGGGGCTTCCTGTTCAAACATAGGTCGTATTCGAACCAAAGAGAACATAGCTGTCGATACCCACTTGATCGGCATACTGCCAAACCCACTTGGGGGCTTCTTGATCATATCTGAATCATAGCTTAACTCCTTTTGGGTCTGACGTGGATCGTATTCGAATCAGCGTCATTAAACAACTCTTATGGTCACTTGGGGGCTTCCTGTTCAAACATAGGTCGTATTCGAACCAAAGAGAACATAGCTGTCGATACCCACTTGATCGACATCGCCACAACCACTAGGGGCTAACAGATCGTATCCGAATCTTAGCTCAACCCCTTTGGAACGGGTCACTGATCGTATTCGAATCAGAAACCCTTGAATTATGTTCATCATATTTTACAAGTGCCAACATTAAATATCTTGTGACCCTCTTGAAGGTACAATGGAATACATTACAATCTTCCAGAATTAATATTAGTTACATCAGGTTGTTAAGAACCAGGTGAACTTGTATGTGCCAATTTTCAGGAGTTAAGTTTACCCTCAGGGGTTGGTTTATATAAGCCGGAAAAACAGTTGTAAGCACTACAGGGCAATGTAAGGTATTTCTGCAAAGGGCATAACAGATTCATATAAAGTATATAGTGACGGCGGCTTATGCAAGTACTAAAGGCCATAAGCATACGCAAAGGCATAGCAAAACTCAAGGTATTTTTTACTCTATTACAAGACTCTCCGAGTCTGAATGATGCGGCATTGTTTTTCTACAACTACATAAGCAGGTGGCGCCTGATAATCTACTCTTGGGGTTGATTTGAAGCCTCCGGGTTATCCTTCTCCGCCTCTCCGCCGGCTGCTTTGTCCTGGAATGATGATGAGGCCCAGTCAATGCCACTCAAGGCCTCAAACTCAGCTTCATCATCTATTAAACCGGTTGGGTCGACTTCAGGAGCAAAGGTGTGCTTACGGGTTGGAGGGATCAAGCTGACGTCGTCATAATGTGGCATGGGGATTCTCCGATTCTCCTTGTCATAACCCGGCTGACACTTGGAGAGGTCAGTGTCGTTCCCAATAAGAGTAGCCACCGGACATATATCTTTCACACAGGCGGTGAAATCTTTATCATTAAACACGGTGCCATCTTCCTTTAAACTTGGATACCCAAGAGCAATATCAGCTGGGTCTAGTTCTGGAAGCCACGCCTTGGCCCGGCTCAATGCAGCTATAGCTCCGGCTCTTGCAGATGCTCGTCTTAACTCTTGGATCCGCTGAGGTAGCACAACAAGCCGCTTCAGCACATCTTGCAGGAGATAGGGAACATCATTTGATAAAGACACAACGGCCAGGGCACGTTGTGACCCGGTGTAGAGCTGTTCCACCAGAGTATAAACCGCCTTCAGCTTGATCACCATGTTCTGCTTGAGATTTGTGCTCCTGGGGCCTGCGTTATTAAGCATAAGGTGAGTCAGAGGAAACAACCGAAATGGTCATTCAAGGAGTTTTGCAGTGTTTAAGATTTGAGTAAGTCACTCACCAAAGATTGCTGAGACCATTCGAGATATCTGGCGCTTTAAGTCGGACAGTTCGGCCGTTGCTTCCGCCAGCGATGCCTCTGTTGTCTTGGCTCAGGTCACCAGTGCGGCCTTTTCATCAGCCCAAATTTTCTTCTCCGATTCAAAATTTTGCTTCAGCTTCTCTTGTTCAGAGACGCTGAATTCAAATTTGGAGTTAGCCTTTTGAGTTTCAGTCTCCTGGGCTGCCACGTGGTTCTTCAGGTCAACAATTTCCGATTCAAATTGACTTATCATGACCTGCATTGCACCAGATAACACTCAAGATTACGGTAAATAGTGTTAAGTCCCAAGCACTTTGCAAGCAAATGTATTTGGCACTTGGGGGCTAATGTATCCTGAAGAATTTTCAATTACTACTCCGGTTCATGGAAATTAAAGTCCCAAACACTTTGCAAGCAAAGATGTTTAGCACTTGGGGGCTAATGTGTATCGCAAGTGTTACCGGGTTAAAAGTCTTTTTCCTAAGCCGGATAAGCAGTGCTAGGAAATTTTCAAAAGTCTACAGCATGTTTACTTATAAGCAATAGACTTGGGGGCTGGTACAGTAAGTATGGTTAAAGAAAGCTAGCATAAGTCATACCTCAGATTTTTGCTGTATCTACTTCACCATGTCAATTTCCAGGTCACGGCTGCTATGTACTTGATTGATATAGCCGGAGACGATCTCTCCGATACTCAAATGAGTATAGTCAGTGACATCCAGCTTGGCCTTTCGTTGTTCTACCAACTCCTCTTTAGAACACTTGGCAAGTACAGATGGCTGTGCTGGTTCAACAAACTGAGTTTTGAGGATCTCAACTTTCGGATCACTTGCTTTGGCGGGGCTAGGAGCCTCCGGGTTACCAGACTTGTTGAAGATTTGCTCAGTAGGCGGGTCAGAGGAAGATATAGGAGCGTCATGAGATGGTTGAGGCGGCGGCTCGTGAGCAGGGGCATCAGGAGCAGCTGTGCCCAGCTCTGGTTCAGTCACAACCGGCTCTTGGGGTGGCTTATTCTTTTTTGCCCTTTTACTGGGCTTTATGTAACGCCCTCGATGCGGCTATAGCTCCCACGTGTCGAGGCACGACTTAGAGACATAACCGCATTGAAAGCAATGTCGCAAGTTAGGCAATCTTCACAACATCCCATGTAATGTAAATAATAAAGGGGAGATAACATAGTTGGCTTACACTCGCCACGTCAACCAAGTACATAATTAACATTACATCAACCAAACACTCATGGCCCGACTACCGCGCCAAAATAAAAGATAACCCAACATGCGACACGGTCCCGATCACCCCAACTGGGCACCACTACTAATCATCAGGAAAAGAAACATAGTATCGTTGAGAGTCTTCGTCGAACTCCCACTTGAGCTCGAGCGCGTCACCTGGAGCGGAATCATCAGGCCCTGCATCTGGTGTAATAGTAATCTATGAGCCACAGGGACTCAGCAATCTCGCACCCTCGCGATCAAGACTATTTAAGCTTATAGGTAAGGCAAGGTAAAATATATGTGGAGCTGCAGCAAGCGACTAGCATATATGATGGCTATCCTGTTTGCAAAAGAGAGCGAGAAGAGGATGCAAAGCGCGAGCGAGAAACTAGAGGGCAACCTGCACAAGCATTACTCCAACACCGTGTCCACTTCCCGGACTCCGCAGAGAAGAGGCCATCACGGTAACACACTCAGTTGATTCATTTTAATTAAGTTAAGGTTCAAGTTATCTACAACCGGACATTAACAAATTCCCATCTGCCCATAACCGCGGGCACGGATTTCGAAAGTTCAAATCCCTGCAGGGGAGTCCCAACTTAGCCCATGACAAGCTCTCACGGTCAACGAAGGAATAGACCTCCTCCCGAGACGTTCCGATCAGACTCGGTACCTCGGTTCTTCAAGACACTTCGACAGGTTAAAACAAGACCAGCAACACCGCCCGAATGTGCCGACAAATCCCGATAGGAGCTGCACATATCTCGTTCTCAGGGCATACTCAGATTGTCTTAGGTACGGGTAGGCCAGCCTAGAGTTGCCCCTGGTGGCCACCGGCAGCTGACAGGTGGACCAACACTCAGAGGAGCACTGGCCCGGGGGGGTTTAAAATAAGATGACCCTTGGGCTCCGGAAACCCAAGGGAAAAAAAGGCTAGGTGGCAAATGGTAAAACCAAGGTTGGGCATTGCTGGAAAAGCTTTAATCAAGGCGAACTATCAAGGGGTTCCCATTATAACCCAACCGCGTAAGGAACGCAAAATCCGGGAACATAACACCGATATGACGGAAACTAGGGTGGCAAGAGTGGAACAAAACACTAGGCGAGAGGCCGAGCCTTCCACCCTTTACCAAGTATATAGATGCATTAAGATAACAAGATAATATAATGATATCCCAACAAGTAAATAATGTTCCAACAAGGAACGGTCTCCAATCTTCACCTGCAACTAGCAACGCTATAAGAGGGGCTGGGCAAAGCGGTAACATAGCCAAACAACGGTTTGCTAGGACATGGTGGGTTAGAGGTTTGACATGGCAATTTTGGAGGCTTGAAAGCAAGTGGTAGGCATCGTAGCATTGGCATGGCAAAAGAGCGAGCAATCTAGCATAGCAAAGATAGTAGTGATTTCGAGGGTATGATCATCTTGCCTGCAAAGTTGTCAGAGTTGACTGGATCCTCGAAGCAAACTCAACGGGCTCCTCGTTAGCGAACTCGTCTCCCGGCTCTACCCAAACAAGACAAACAAGCAAATGGAACACAATCAACCACGTGCAAGGATCAAACAATATGATGCAAACATGGTATGCCATGCGGGATGCGATGCGGGATGCATATGCAAGATTTGACAAGGGATTCATGAACCTGGCCTCAACATGGGAATCCAAGTGGGCCACTGGAAAGATGAGATGAAATCGCTCGAAAACGATATAAAGAACACCGGAATCGGAGTTACGGTTTGGAAATGGCAAGCAATTCAAATATGAACACGTTCTGCAATTTACAGCAAGTAGCCATCTAAATGCAATGAGATGAACATGCTACATCACTCAAACATGACAACAAAATACATGGCAGGGATGCATTCAAGATGCTTAACAAAAGTCTAGCACTAAGCTACGGCCAATTCATCCATTAACAGGTTCAAACAAGCATGGCAAAAATGCATATGGTAAACATATTTCAGACTTAGTGAAATTAACACTTGTTTGGAATTTCAGATCAGGTAGCACTCTTCGGAGCAACAAAACTACATGCTACAGGACCTGAATATGGCAAAGTAAAGCATGGCATGAAGCTACTCAAAGAGCTTAACAAAAGTCCCTTAGTGACCTTGAGCCAAAAGGGATCAGAAAACTCAATTGCAAGCATGTGAACATGGCAAAAACATAATCAGTTTTCAGACTTAGTGAAAACTGGCACATGCTGAAACAGATATCAAGTAGGCATGTTTGCGAGCTCGATGCACTCACTACGGAGCAAGTCATGACAATCTAAGAATACATCCATCAAGAATACAAAAAAATGCAAGCTATACATGGCAAGAACAATAGCATAGCATGCACGGATCAACTACAACATCCTCGGCAAAATCGCTAACAAGTAGACAATCTGCCCAGATTCACGAAATAGCAAAAGTAGAGCTCGATTGACTCAAGCTAGGGTGCTCCATAATTGCAAACAAAGACATAGATGGATATAGCACTACAAGATTAACAAAACATCCTTACTGATCATCCTCAAAAGAGGCACGGATCACTAGGAAACAACAAGAACATATGGCATCATGAGATAAACAGGTGAAGGACTTGGTGGAAATGCTAAGTCCCTGAAATCAGAATTACCAAGTGCCTCACTTTGCAAGCTTGTGCTAGTCACCACACACATCACAAAAATACATGGGTTGCACCTCTGGAAAGATGGCAAAACCCTTAACAAAACACATGTAGAGCTCCAGGTCATATCATGCACACATAAAACATGGCAAAAATGACAAATAGCTAAATGGAGCAGCAGATCTGACAATTATCTCAAGTAGCCCTCTTCTAACAACATTTCGGGCATCAAGATGAACTCAAATGAAAATGATGCAATGGAATGAAATGATGTACTCTCTGAGACGAACATTTTGATATGCTATCAGCCAAAAACAGAGCTACGGATGTGGAGATATAGCATGATGAACATGAGCACATGGATCTGAGAATTTGGGGACTTAGAAGAAATTCGACCTAGGGTTTACTGTAGCTGGATCTGGATCTCGCCGGCGCGCGGATCGAGGATCGCTGGGGAGGACGCCGGGAAGAAGGCCGGCAAGGTTGGGGCGCCGGATCCCCCTGGATCCGACCCGGAGAGGCGGCGGGGAGGTGCGGCTGCGGCGGAGGAGAAGGTCGGCGGCGGGCGGTCGGCCGGCGACGATGGACGCGGCGGCCGGAGCGGGTGACGTTCGGCGGCGGAGCAGCGGCGTCCGGTGGCGGCGCCGGCGACCGGATTCGAGGGAGGCGGAGGCGCGATGCGGACGAAGGCGCGGGCGCGGGGAGGCGGCGGCCGGGCCCGGGAGGGCCTCCCGCGGGCCGGGCGGGCCGCGGCGGTTGGGTCGCTGGCGGCGCCATGTGTCGCTCTTCCAGTGGCCGCGGGCGGCGGCACGGCGTATCCGGCGGCGGACGGACATGTCCGGCGTGGAGAGAGATGATTTTAGGGTTTGGGGACGAAGGAGATCTGGATTTCGGGGAAGGGGTCTATATATAGGCATAGAGGGAGCTAGGAGAGTCCAAATGATGTGCGGTTTCCGGCCACGCGATCATGATCGAACGCTCTAGATGATGGAGAGGGTTTTGGTGGGTTTTGGGCCAACTTGGAGGGGTGTTGGGCTGCAACACACACGAGGCCTTTTCGGTCCCTTGGTTAACCGTTGGAGTATCAAACGAGGTCCAAATGATACGAAACTTGACAGGCGGTCTACCGGTAGTAAACCAAGGCCACTTGGCAAGTCTCGGTCCAATCCAGAAATGTTCAATCCCCACACACGAAAGAAAGGTAGAAATGACCACCGGAGGAGAACGGAACACCGGAATGCAAAATGGACAACGGGGAAAATGCTCGAATGCATGAGATGAACACGTATGCAAATGCAATGCACATGATGACATGATATGAGATGCATGACAACGACAACAACACACGGAGACAAAGACCCGAACCCGAGAAAATAAAATAATTTAACGCCGGAAACGGCAAGAGTTGGAATACATATTGGGTAAGTTACATCCGGGGTGTTACAACACTCCACCACTACGAAAGGATCTCGTCCCGAGATCTAGGACTGAAAGAACGCCGGGTATTCAGAATGGAGGTGATCGTCGCGTTCCCAGGTAGCTTCACGGTCGGAATGGTGTGACCACTTGACTTTTAGGAATTTGATTGACTTGTTGCGAGTCTTGCGTTCAGTCTCTTCAAGAATAGCAACTGGGTGCTCACGATAAGAGAGATCTTCTTGGAGCTCAATGTCCTCGAAGTTGACGGTGCGGTCAGGAGTCTTGAAGCACTTTCGAAGCTGAGAGACATGGAACACATCATGAACATTTGCAAAGTTTGAAGGAAGCTCGAGTTGATAGGCGAGATCGCCTCTCTTGCTGACAATCTTGAAAGGTCCCACGTATCTGGGGGCAAGCTTCCCTTTGATACCGAAGCGACGAGTACCTTTCATAGGAGAGACGCGGAGGTAAACATGATCTCCGATCTCGAAAGCCAAATCACGGTGCTTGCTATCATAGTAGCTCTTCTGGCGGGATTGGGCTGCTTTGAGGTTATCTCGAATGACTTTGCACATTTCCTCTGCCTCTGTGATTAAGTCATTTCCGAGGAGCTGACGTTCACCAGTTTCAGCCCAGTTGAGAGGGGTACGGCACTTCCTGCCATACAGAATTTCAAATGGGGCCTTGCCCGAACTTGCTTGAAAACTGTTGTTGTAGGAGAATTCAGCATAAGGAAGACAATCCTCCCACTTCATGCCGAAGGAGATCACACAAGCCCTGAGCATATCTTCAAGAATCTGGTTGACACACTCGACTTGACCCCTAGTTTGAGGATGGAAAGCTGTGCTAAAGCGGATGTTGGTGCCCATGGCCTTCTGAAAAGAATCCCAAAACTTGGAGGTAAAGATGCTACCATGATCTGAAGAGATCACTTGTGGAATACCGTGCAGAGAGACAATTCGAGAGGTATAGAGTTCCGCCAATTGAGCTGCAGTGATTGACTCTTTGATAGGCAGAAAGTGATCCACTTTGGTGAGTTTGTCGATGACAACGAATATAGCATCATTGCCACGTTTGGACTTTGGAAACCCAGTCACGAAGTCCATCTCAATGTGGTCAAACTTCCATTCTGGAATGGCAAGAGGTTGTAGGAGACCTGCTGGCCTTTGATGTTCTGCCTTCACTCTTCTGCAGACATCACACTCATTCACGAATTGAGCAATCTCGCGCTTCATTCGAGTCCACCAATAAGCCTGCTTAAGGTCCTGATACATCTTTGTACTCCCAGGGTGGATGGAGAGGAGAGAATTGTGAGCCTCGTTCATGATCACTTTACGAAGTTCACCTTTGGGTACAACAATACGATCCTCGAAGAAGACAGTATCCCTGTCATCAAGGCGGTAGCACTTGTACTTGGGTTGACTCTTGGCAATCCCAATCTTCACCTTTTTCACCATAGCATCAAGAAGCTGGGCTTGGCGAATCTGGTCTTCCAAGGTAGGAGAGACTTGAAGGTTGGCGAGGAAACCTTGAGGAACAACTTGTAGATTAAGTTTGCGAAAAGCTTCACAAAGCTTGGGTTGATAAGGCTTGAGAATAATACTGTTGCAATAAGCCTTCCTGCTCAATGCGTCAGCAATCACATTGGCCTTGCCTGGAGTATACTCAATACTCGGATTATACTCTTGAATCATTTCGACCCATCGAGTTTGCCTGAGGTTGAGATTAGGCTGAGTGAAGATGTACTTGAGACTCTTGTGGTCAGTGAAGATGTCCACTTTTCTTCCCAATAAGAGATGTCTCCAAGTCAAAAGAGCATGCACAACTGCCGCCAACTCGAGATCATGAGTGGGGTAGTTCTTCTCATTAGGCTTCAACTGGTGAGAGGTATAAGCAACAACTTTCTTCTCTTGCATCAACATTGCGCCAAGACCTTGGAGAGAGGCATCACAAAAGACCTCGTACGACTTGGATTCATCGGGCAGAGTGAGAACTGGAGCAGTGATCAATTTCTCTTTCAAAGTGTTGAAAGCAATGTCACACTTCGGAGACCAAACGTACTTGACATGCTTCTGAATAAGATTTGAGAGAGGCTTCGCGATCTTAGAAAAGTTTTCAACGAATCTTCGACAGTAGCTTGCGAGACCGAGGAAGCTATGGAGTTGCTTCACGTTCTGAGGAGGTTCCCAATTCACAATTGCAGACACCTTCTCAAGATTCACGGCAATGCCCTTGGCAGAGATGATATGACCAAGATAAAGAACCTCATCGAGCCAAAATTCGCACTTGGAGAACTTGGCGTAGAACTTGTGTTCCCTCAACTTATCGAGTACCAAACGCAAGTGCTTGGCATGATCTTCCTTGTTCTTCGAGAAAACCAAAATGTCGTCGAGATAGACCAAAACAAAGTCATTGGTGTAGGCGTTGAAGATGAAGTTCATCATGCGAGAGAACGTCGGAGGAGCGTTGACGAGGCCAAAAGACATGACAGTGTATTCATATGAACCATAGCTTGTCCTGAAGGCCGTCTTGGGAATATCTTGCTCACGGATTCAAATCTGATGATAACCCATACGGAGATCAAGCTTCGAGAATACTTGGGCACCTTTGAGTTGTTCGAACAGCTCATTGATGTTGGGAAGTGGGTATTTGTTCTTGATAGTCTTCTTGTTCAATGGACGGTAATCAACACAAAGTCGGTCCGTTCCATCCTTCTTCTTCACAAAAAGAACACCACAACCCCATGGAGAAGAACTAGGCCGGATGAGACCCATTCTTTCTTGAATATCGAGTTGCTTCTTCAGCTCCTTCAACTCTTCAGGTCCGAGCTTGTAAGGACGCTTGCACACAGGTTCCGTGCCGGGCTCAAGATCAATAACGAATTCAACTGGCCGGTGTGGAGGCATTCCTGGAAGCTCTTCTGGAAAGACGTCTTGATATTCACAAACGACTGGAATTTGCGAGATAGCATCCAGTTCACCCTTCTCATTGAGAGAAAACAGACGGATGGTATCATCACGAGCGGCAAAGACAATTACATCCTCAGACGAATGAGTCAATTGAATCTGCCTGGCTGCACAGTCAAGATGTGCCTTGTGCTTAGAAAGCCAATCCAACCCGAGAATAAGATCAATATCCGAGTTACCAAGAACCGTTGGAGAAGAAAGAAACTTGAAGTCTCCCAAAGTGATAGTAACATCCGGAGCAATGGAGTTAGCATGCATGCGCCTACCGGGAGATACAACTGCTAATGGACTAGGAAAAATTTGCAAAGCCAAACCATGCTTAGATGAAAACGGTCTCGAGATGAAACAATGCGATGCACCCGTGTCAAAAAGAACTTTTGCAGGAACATCGTTAACAGGAAGGTTACCCATGATGACATCTGATGAGTCCTCTGCCTGAGCTGCGTTCATCAAGTTGACCTTGGCGTGCTTGGGGTTATGCTTGACCACAGCTGTACTTGCCGATCTCACAAGAGGAGGAGGAGGAAGACGCCTCTGATTGAGACACTTGTTGGCATAGTGACCCTTCTGTTGGCACTTGTTGCACGTGACCTCTGAAAGCGGACGATGATACGGAGCACTCGATCTTGGAGCTTGAGACGAAGTCTTGTTCTGAAAGCCGGGGTTGGGTGGGTGGGAAGATCCACTGCCACCTTTGCTCTTCTGCTGAAACGGCTGACGGGACGGAGGAGGAGGAAGCCAATACTTCTGCTGCTTGGCCACTTGAGTAGAGGAAGACGGAGTAACATCTCTGACTCGCTTCTTGGAAGCATCACACCTCAATTGAGTGGCCTCTTGCTTCAATGCCATGTTGTAGAACTCATCATACCTCAAGGGCTCAAAGAGAACAAGAGCTAGCTGGATTTCTTCTCTGAGACCACCCCTGAACTGGTATATCATGCTCTTCTCATCAGGTACGTCCTGCTTGGCAAAGCGGGCGAGCTTCTGGAACAACTTGTTGTAGTCATAGACAGACAAAGAGCCTTGCTTCAGGTTGCGGAATTCCTCACGCTTGCTTTCAACCACGCTCTGAGGGATATGGTGAGCTCTGAAATCTTGATGGAATTCATCCCAAGTGATCACACGTCAACCTATGGAGTCCTTGTACTGCTGGAACCATTTTGCAGCTTGATCTTTGAGTTGGAAAGAAGCAAACTTGACGAAGTCCTCAGGCCTGATGTTACTGCACTCGAAATGCTTGCACAGATCCACAAGCCAATCGTCAGCATTGGTTGCCTCAACACAATTGCTGAAAGTCTTTGGCCCGTTAACAAGGAACTGGGTGAGTGTAGCAAAATGATTCTGATTGTTGCCTTGGTTCCCTTGGTTGCCTTGATTGCGCTCTTGGAGAATTTGCATGATCAACTGTGTGTTTGCATTGGTTGCGGCCATCACAGCTTGCCATGCCTCCGGAGGAGGTGGAGGTGGTGGCGGATCTTGATTCTGATTCTGATTGGTGCTCTTAGCAGGAGCCATCCTGAAGAGGTTGACCACCGTTAGCACATAGACAGATAAAATGAAGCTGAATCCAATGGAATGAAAATTGCAACATAAAGTCTTCACATCCGAACAAAATGAACGAATGCATTCCTCTTGAAATGGTCACATATCCATAAATTGAGAAGCCACGTAGAATTTAGGTAGAGAAATAAATCAACAAGGTACGGATCAAGAACGAATACTCGGTAAGAAATCCCAATCTCAAACCAAATATCCGTGGAAGAAGAACTAGAGCTACAAGAATTCCCACCTATGAAACTCGCGAACCTTTCCGGTTATGCAATCAGGTGTTGGGGATACAGGGGAAGCATAATATCTCACCCAAATCTAGCAATTCCTACATCCAGCTGTATCCATCCTTCAACACATAACCGAGAAAAAACTTCGGAAACCATCTACCTCAACCTTCGAAAAGCATCCGTTATACGAGTTATGGCGATACTCCCGAACTCCCGCCCCAGTACTGGGTGGCGTTGAGGTTATCTCACCAACGAACTACATAAAAGAGATTTTCGATGTCGGCGTACTAAACTCAGGTATTCCAGAATTGCAACGATAAAATTATGATGACAACACCTCAGAGCTCAACTCCCCGGGACACTTCCACAAAAACCCCTGACAGGAGGCACCAAGACAATGTTCTCGTCATAAAACCATCGGAACAATTCCAAGATACCCGCGTGATCCAAATTTTTTTAGTGAAATTTGAGAAGAGAAGAGTCAAAACTCTACGTCAGGATGCCTTACCAGAGCGATGAGGAGACTGGGAAGTAAAAATAATTCCTAAACTCTCCGATATATAATTCCTAAATGACTCAAAACATTTTTCTAGACACAACTCGGCTGCTAAAAACAATCAAGCAATGGGGCTCCTAAGGTCGGGGAAGGCTCTGATTACCAACTTGTAACGCCCTCGATGTGGCTATAGCTCCCACGTGTCGAGGCATGACTTAGAGACATAACCGCATTGAAAGCAATGTTGCAAGTTAGGCAATCTTCACAACATCCCATGTAATGTAAATAATAAAGGGGAGATAACATAGTTGGCTTACACTCGCCACGTTAACCAAGTACATAATTAACATTACATCAACCAAACACTCATGGCCCGACTACGGCGCCAAAATAAAAGATAACCCAACATGCGACACGGTCCCGATCACCCCAACTGGGCACCACTACTAATCATCAGGAAAAGAAACATAGTATCGTTGAGAGTCTTCGTCGAACTCCCACTTGAGCTCGAGCGCGTCACCTGGAGCGGAATCATCAGGCCCTGCATCTGGTGTAATAGTAATCTGTGAGCCACAGGGACTCAGCAATCTCGCACCCTCGCGATCAAGACTATTTAAGCTTATAGGTAAGGCAAGGTAAAATATATGTGGAGCTGCAGCAAGCGACTAGCATATATGATGGCTATCCTGTTCGCAAAAGAGAGCGAGAAGAGGATGCAAAGCACGAGCGAGAAACTAGAGGGCAACCTGCACAAGCATTACTCCAACACCGTGTCCACTTCCCGGACTCCGCCGAGAAGAGGCCATCACGGTAACACACTCAGTTGATTCATTTTAATTAAGTTAAGGTTCAAGTTATCTACAACCGGACATTAACAAATTCCCATCTGCCCATAACCGCGGGCACGGCTTTCGAAAGTTCAAATCCCTGCAGGGGAGTCCCAACTTAGCCCATGACAAGCTCTCACGGTCAACGAAGGAATAGACCTTCTCCCGAGACGTTCCGATCAGACTCGGTACCTCGGTTCTTCAAGACACTTCGACAGGTTAAAACAAGACCAGCAACACCGCCCGAATGTGCCGACAAATCCCGATAGGGCTGCACATATCTCGTTCTCAGGGCACACTCAGATTGTCTTAGGTACGGGTAGGCTAGCCCAGAGTTGCCCCTGGTGGCCACCGGCAGCTGACAGGTGGACCAACACTCAGAGGAGCACTGGCCCGGGGGGGGGGGTTTAAAATAAGATGACCCTTGGGCTCCGGAAACCCAAGGGAAAAAAGGCTAGGTGGCAAATGGTAAAACCAAGGTTGGGCATTGCTGGAAAAGCTTTAATCAAGGCGAACTATCAAGGGGTTCCCATTATAACCCAACCGCGTAAGGAACGCAAAATCCGGGAACATAACACCGATATGACGGAAACTAGGGCGGCAAGAGTGGAACAAAACACTAGGCGAGAGGCCGAGCCTTCCACCCTTTACCAAGTATATAGATGCATTAAGATAACAAGATAATATAATGATATCCCAACAAGTAAATAATGTTCCAACAAGGAATGGTCTCCAATCTTCACCTGCAACTAGCAACGCTATAAGAGGGGCTGAGCAAAGCGGTAACATAGCCAAACAACGGTTTGCTAGGACATGGTGGGTTAGAGGTTTGACATGGCAATTTGGGAGGCTTGAAAGCAAGTGGTAGGCATCATAGCATTGGCATGGCAAAAGAGCGAGCAATCTAGCATAGCAAAGATAGTAGTGATTTCGAGGTATGATCATCTTGCCTGCAAAGTTGTCAGAGTTGACTAGATCCTCAAAAGCAAACTCAACAGGCTCCTCGTTAGCGAAATCGTCTCCCAGCTCTACCCAAACAAGACAAACAAGCAAACAGAACACAATCAACCACGTGCAAGGATCAAACAATATGATGGAAACATGGTATGCCATGCGGGATGCGATGCGGGATGCATATGCAAGATTTGACAAGGGATACATGAACCTGGCATCAACTTGGGAATCCAAGTGTGCCACTGGAAAGATGAGATGAAATCGATCGAAAATGATATAAAGAACGCCGGAATCGGAGTTACGGTTTGGAAATGGCAAGCAATTCAAATATGAACACGTTCTGCGATTTACAGCAAGTAGCCACCTAAATGCAATGAGATGAACATGCTACAGCACTCAAACATGACAACAAAATACATGGCAGGGATGCGTTCAAGATGCTTAACAAAAGTCTAGCACTGAGCTACGGCCAATTCATTCATTAACAGGTTCAAACAAGCATGGAAAAAATGCATATGGTAAACAGATTTCAGACTAGTGAAATTAACACTTGTCTGGAATTTCAGATCAGGTAGCACTCTTCGGAGCAACAAAACTACATGCTACAGGACCTGAACATGGCAAAGTAAAGCATGACATGGAGCTACTCAAAGAGCTTAACAAAAGGCCCTTAGTGACCTTGAGCCAAAAGGGATCAGAAAACTCAATTGCAAGCATGTGAACATGGCAAAAACATAATCTGGCACATGCTGAAACAGATATCAAGTAGGCATGTTTGCGAGCTCGATGCACTCACTACGGAGCAAGTCCTGACAATCTAAGAATACATCAATCAAGAATACACAAAATGCAAGCTAGACATGGCAAGAACAATAGCATAGCATGCACGGATCAACTACAACATCCTCGGCAAAATCGCTAACAAGTAGACAATCTGCCCAGATTCACGAAGTAGCAAAAGTAGAGCTCGATTGACTCAAGCTAGGGTGCTCCATAATTTCAAACAAAGACATGGATGGATAGAGCACTACAAGATTAACAAAACATCCTTACTGATCATCCTCAAAAGAGGCACGGATCACTAGAAAACAATAAGAACATATGACATCATGAGATAAACAGGTCAAGGACTTAGTGGAAATGCTAAGTCCCTGAAATCAAAATTACCAAGTGCCTCACTTTGCAAGCTTGTGCTAGTCACCACACATCACAAATATACATGGGTTGCACCTCTGGAAAGATGGCAAAACCCTTAACAAAACACATGTAGAGCTCTAGGTCATATCATGCACACATAAAACATGGAAAAAATGACAAATAGCTAAATGGAGCAGCAGATCTGACAATTATCTCAAGTAGCCCTCTTCTAACAGCATTTCGGGCATCAAGATGAACTCAAATGAAAATGATGCAATGTAATGAAATGATGTACTCTCTGAGACGAACATTTTGGTATGCTAGAAGCCAAAAATGGAGCTACGGAAGCGGAGATATAGCATGATGAACATGAGCACATGGATCTGAGAATTTGGGGACTTAGAAGAAATTCGACCTAGGGTTTACTGTAGCTGGATCTGGATCCCGCCGGCGCGCGGATCGAGGATCGCCGGGGAGGATGCCGGGACGAAGGCCGGCGAGGTTGGGGCGCCGGATCCCGCCGGATTCGACCCGGAGAGGCGGCGGGGAGGTGCGGCTGCGGCGGAGGAGAAGGTCGGTGGCGGGGCGGTCGGCCGGCGACGATGGACGCGGCGGGGAGGTGCGGCTGCGGCGGAGGAGAAGGTCGGCGGCGGGGCGGTCGGCCGGCGACGATGGACACGGCGGCCGGAGCGGGTGACGTTCGGCGGCGGAGCAGCGGCGTCCGGTGGCGGTGCCGGCGACCGGATTCGAGGGAGGCGGCGACGCGATGCGGACAAAGGCGCGGGCGCGGGGAGGCGGCGGCCGGGCCCGGGAGGGCCTCCCGCGGGCCGGGCGGGCCGCGGCTGTTGGGGCGCTGGCGGCACCACGTGTCGCTCTTCCAGTGGCCGCGGGCGGCGGCGCGGCGTGTCCGGCGGCGGACGGACACGTCCGGCGCGGAGAGAGATGATTTTAGGGTTTGGGGACGAAGGAGATCCGGATTTCGGGGAAGGGGTCTATATATAGGCATAGAGGGAGCTAGGAGAGTCCAAATGATGTGCGGTTTCTGGCCACGCGATCGTGATCGAATGCTCTAGATGATGGAGAGGGTTTTGGTGGGTTTTGGGCCAACTTGGAGGGGTGTTGGGCTGCAACACACACGAGGCCTTTTCGGTCCCTCGGTTAACCGTTGGAGTATCAAACGAAGTCCAAATGATACGAAACTTGACAGGCGGTCTACCGGTAGTAAACCAAGGCCTCTTGGCAAGTCACAGTCCAATCCGGACATGTTCAATCCCCACACACGAAAGAAAGATAGAAATGACCACCGGAGGAGAACGGAGCGCCGGAATGCAAAACGGACAACAGGGAAAATGCTCGAATGCATGAGATGAACACGTATGCAAATGCAATGCACATGATGACATGATATGAGATGCATGACAACGATAACAACACATGGAGACAAAGACCCGTACCCGAAAAAATAAAATAACTTAACGCCGGAAACGGCAAGAGTTGGAATACATATTGGGTAAGTTACATCCGGGGTGTTACACTTTACTTGCACACTGCGAAAAAAGTAGACAGGTTAAATACGAAAAGTATGAGTAAAATAAAGGCATAAGGTACAACAAGTTTATATTACCCGGGAGCAGTTTTGAACGCTGGCATGTTGGACTGCATAGACTCACCGGAGGAAGGTGAAATATCTTGATAATTGGAGTCAGAAGAATTGAGAGGATAACGAATGAAACCCGCCAAAGGAAAAAGAAGGTGTGAATCGGAGGTAACCTCAGCCTGGCGTTTCTTGGTCACATCAGGTAAGCCAGAGGAGAGTTCCGCGTCTTTGCTAGTCCGGGTCTGCCTCCGGCTCTCATAAATCTGTCGCTTCAAAAGAAAGTCAGGATCTTGGTAAGCCAAAGGATGTGAAAATCTTACTTTTCGGGTTACTCTTCGAATTTTCTGACGCGGTTGAAGCTCGGAGTCGGAGGAGATTATAATTACCTCTTCCTCGATGGGTTGGCTGTTGCCCGTGTCTTCCTGAAAGAAGGTTAGTATAAGTAAGGTAGTGATAAAGGAGAAAGGGAAATTCAAAGGTTACCTCTTCCTCATTATCATCAGTATCATCAAGCTGAAACAGCTCAGAGGCGCTTGGCTTCCTCTTCCTTGAGGTGGTGGGCTTGGTGGTTTTCTTTTCGGCTCTCTTGACCGCCCTGGCTTTCTTGGCTGCCTCATGATCATATTGGGTTTTCCAGAAGTTATCATTTGCCTGTAAAAGGTTATAACGGGTTATGTGTAAGAATACAGCCTAACATGATAAAAAAAAGAGATAATAATAACCCGACGGCTGGAAACTTACTGCACGGGCCGGGTTCTTCTGGCAAAAAGGTAGTAAGCCGAAGGCGTTACTACTCACTGTGCCCTCCTTCAACAAGGACTGAGTTGTAGCTTCCACTACGTCATCTGGTAAGTCGTCAGGGCTATGACGCTGAGGGTCATCTTTCTCACCTGAATAATTACACATTAAGCCGGGGCGGCGGCTTAACGGAATTATTCTCCAAGCAACCCAGACTCGGACCAGGTCAATGCCATCTAAGCCGTTCCCTAAAAGATCTTTTATCTTCTTGATTTTGGGGGTGAGTGGCAGACGTTCAGTAGCTGTCAACTTATCCGGCAGCGGGTGAGTAGGTTCAAGGCGCAATGCACGGAAGCCGGGCAGCAGGTTTTCACCAGCCGGAGAAGTGTCCTGGCAGTAGAACCACGTTTGGTTCCAGTCCTTTGGATGACACGACAGTTCGGCATAAGGGAAAAGGCAGTCTCTTTGTCGCTGAATCGAGATGCCACCAAGTTCTAGACTGGGTCCGTTGGCGCGTTCATTCTGCCGGTTCAAATAGAACAACTCCCTAAACAAAAGTAGGCTGGGTTCTTCTCCAAGGTAGACCTCATAGAAAACTTGAAAGTTGCAGATATTTGACACCGAATTGGGCCCGATGTCTTGAGGTCTTAAGTCAAAGAAGTGCAAAACGTCTCTAAAGAATTTTGAACCGGGAGGAGCAAATCCCCAGCTCATGTGATCGGTGAAAATGATCACCTCCCCTTCCTTGGGTTGAGGTTTCTCTTTAGATGGGTCAGGAGCCCAATAAGACATGACATCCTTCTTGGGCAGATGGCCAGACTTTACAAACTCGGACAGTTTGCTCTCTGTAACAATGGATGGGACCCAGTTGTAGGTAATCGGAGGCTTAACAGCTTTGGGTGCCATTGGATAAATTGAAGCCCACAACAAGATAAAGGAAATTTTCCGGTTCATTATAACCCGGAGAATAAGCATTATTGGGTTATCTGAGATGGCGGCTTAAGAAGGGGCCTAATGACATACAGGTAACTATGTGATAATGATTAGCAGCTGCAGGTACTAAAGATGATTAAGGTTTTCTTAAGTCACCATAAGCAAGCGGTGCTGACAACCGGTATTATTTTAAACCGGTCACATGAATTATTATGGCTGAAGCAGAGTCAACAGATGCGGTTTTTTGGTTAAGTGTGGAACAAACAGGTTTCACAAGTTGCAATCATTATTTTGGATCAAACGAGGTTCTGAGAAAGAAAATATGTCTAGACCTAAAAACAGTACAGAGAAGTTCATATACTCGAGGAGGGTTTCCAAAACAAGGGAATGAGATCTGTTCTTATACAGGATAAGCACGAATATTTTCCGCAGCAGTTTTATGTTGTTTCTATAATCTAAACAAAGGCATTGGAGGTGAAATTAATGGAGGTCTGCATCGGGCGGAGATGAACACCGACGAACTCAAGACGATTTCAAGACAGATCTGAGAAAGGGGAAAAGAGGAACTCACAGATGCGGAAGAGCTGCAGAGGGTCGCCGTTGTTTTCTGGTCAGAATCAGGGTGATGCAGCGGCCTGAGTCGGTGAAGACGAGGAGTTCGACGGCGGCGGCGGCGGAGCTTGAGCAGCAAAGGAAGAAGTGTGAGGAGGAAGACGACTCAAGGAAATGGAGAAGGCCTAGGCCGCATCTATTTATAAGGAGGGGCCGACCAAGACGGCACAAGAAACAAGGAGACCAAAGCATCATTATCTAGCGGCCCCGACGCCTCGATTCTCGGGATGGTCAGTAAAGGCAAAGATTCGTTGGAGGATATGACGGATTAAAATATGAATTTTATTGAAGATGACGTCACAGAGATTTGACCCGGATCCGGATGATGACGTCACGGCGGGTTAGAATTTCCGCGCAAAACAGAAGACTAAGGGCTAGTTTATAAGGTTTTTAAAGATTGACATGAACCGGTTCAAATCAATCTGGGGCCTAATGTTGGGGATATAATTATTTACGTAAGCCACCCAGGAGGGGCCGGGTTATGCAAAGAGAAGCCCATCTGAAGCCCAAGACCAAGATGTGAAGATGGCGGTTCAGTAAAGGGTCTAAAGGCCCACAGACGATTTAGGGCCCATGGTGATAAACCGCCATGAGGGCGCAACTTGTATTGTAAGGTAGAAATAACTAGTCACCGAGTCGGACACTGTTTATGAGCCGGTCGGGACTCTGTAAGCAGTAGGGCGTCGACCCGTGTATATAAGGGGACGACCCGCTGGCGGCTTAGGGACAGAAAAAACAAGAGATCGAGAACCGGGCATAGCGTATCTCGCTCCCTGGTCATCGAAACCTCAAGCAATTCCAACCTAACTAGACGTAGGCCTTCCTTCACCGTAAGGAGCTGAACTAGTATAAACCTCGCGTGTCCTTTGTCCCGATTAACCCCTTTAAGCTTCCTAGTTGCGATGGCTCCACGATCAAGTCCTTGCAAGAGGACATATGCCGTGACAATTCCACGACAAGAACCCTAACACGTCTATGCCTGACTTCAAGCTCACCCCTGGCCAAAGTCACATGTTGACCGCCTTCATAGGCTAAGAAAAATGGAAATTTGAGAAGGCCAGGCAGTTGAAGAAAGCTCAGTACAAGAAGGAGTGTTTTATGAAGAAGCATGTTGTCAAAATGACAACTCATGAACTTGTTGCCATGCAAGATGAGATCAAAGGACTCCGTGATGAATTTAACGCCTACCGTGCAGATTGGCTGGGAGCCAAAGTCAGATTCGTCAAGATGGCGAAGGGATTCACCTCCAATGTCGCAGCCCCAAGGCAACATGAATCTCCTCAGGCTGATGCATCTGCACAGCCTACTGAAGAACATGCCAGCACCGCTGATAAAAATCAGGCTGCTGAAGAAACTGAGAGCACCAGGGCTGATGAAGACATTCCAGCCACTGAAGAAACTGCCAGGGCAACCACTAGTGTTGCGCCTGAAGACACTAAACAAGCCAGGGCAACTACATCAGTTGCGCCTGAGGAAACTGCACCAATTTCTTCTGCTCCTCCTACACCAAAATCAAGTCCTATCCTTCCTTCTGTAACGGAAGCGAAGAAAACCAAAGCTTCAGAGCGAGCAACTATGAAGAAAAGGAAAGCATCTGCTGCCTCAAAGTCTTCAGCCCCAAAGAAAATGAAGACTTTGACGAGCTCTTATGACAATCCTATAGATGTTGTTCCTGTTTCAAGCATGCCATCAAAGGAGATTGTTCCCTTTGGTGGGGATTATGAAATTCCAAGTGGATCAGATGAAGAAGATCCTTCTGCTGCTTTGACAGAGCAATTGGATGAAGAAATTGAAGTGGACAATATCACTTCAACTCCATTGGTATCATCGCCCATGCCTCAGTTCACAGCTGAAGAGACAAGCGTTGATGAAATTGATGAAGAAGATGAAGACGTGGATATTGGGTGTTCCACTCCTATTCTGAATGATGACTACTGGGAAAGTCATCACCCCAATTCACCACTGTTCACTCCTCTGCAACAAATTCCTCAGTCCCCAGTTCAGACCGAAGAAATGCATACGGGCTCTAAAGAACCTCAAGCTTCTCTTCTTACCATCCCTGAAGAAATTCCAGCCACTAGTGCTGATGTAAATGCTGCTGAAGAAATGGAGACCCAGGCTGCTACTGATGACATTGCATATGAAATTCCTCAACTTGCGGCTCTAGAGACTGTGATTCAAGAGGCTGTGAAGACCTTGACTGACACTCCTCAACCCAAGCCAAAGAATCCCTTCCCAAAGAAACAGAAGTTCAAAGCTGTTGAGTTCTTCAATGAGCACATTTTCTTCACAGACTATAATCCCTATGACTCTGCTCGTCTTTGACGCAAGCGCTTCTGGACCGCTAGTCAGACGAACTTCTATTCTTCACTGTTAATTCATAAAGACAAGATATTTAACCATGAGCATATTCCTCATGTGGATATGGATTCACTTCCCTGCTTCACCCCAGTCCTCAGTGTTCTTCATGACGCTGGGCTGCTCAATTTCTGCACCGACATCTATGACTGGAATGAAGAGCTAATTCTTCAGTTCTATGCTATGTTGCACATCATCGACAACGCTGAAGATGTGAATTCATGGGTGTTGGACTGGATGACTAAGAACACTCACTTCAAAGCACCGGCCTCTGAATTACTTCATGCCCTACCAGCCAGTCCTCCCGATGAAGGTGCAAGATTCATCTACCATGAACATGAGCTATCTGATCATTTCATGCAAGTGTTGATGAAGCCTCTGAAGCCTGGTCAAGCCCCAAGAACCAAATTCCTCGTGAAGGAATTGCTCTATGTGCCAAGGACAATTTACATGATATTGACCAAGACCCTCAATCCAATCAAGGGACACGACTCTAATGAAGAAGAGGTCGTTGGCATCATGAATAATCTGCTTTTCAACATCATACATGTTGTGCCTATCAACTACCATGATTTCTTCATGAGGACTATGGCCAATGTCGCTCTACTGCCGTTTGAATTGAAGCCTTATGCTCCTTGGATCATGAGATTCATCAGATCAATGTCTTCAATCAACTACAAGGCTGATTTGCAAAATCACGTCAGCTATTTGCCCCCAATTGAAGTCTTCAAATGACCTACTTCATCATATGATGAGAAGGGCAAGGATGATATTATTGATGAAGGCACTCGTCCATTGGATAGCCAGTTTCGCAAAGCTGCATCCTACTCCACCAATGATGACTCTGCCACTCATGACTATGTCGCTAATGCTTCAAAGCCAAATCCTCAAGCCACTGCTCCGAGGGTGCTGACTGATCGTGAGCTTCTCCTCAGTCTTCACCAAAAGGCCGATCGCAATCACAAATGGGTCAAACGACAGTTTGGTTCAATTCTTCAGAACATGACAATCACGCAGAATTCTGTGAAGAAGAACCATTACTATCTGCATGAAGTATTTGATCACACCTAGGCTATTTTGTCTCATATCTACGGTGAAGAAGATCTTAAGCAAATGGGCTTCAAGCAGAACTTTAACTGGTCTCAGCCACCTTCGAAGAAATTCAAGAAGGTCAAAGTTCCTCACTTGGTGGCCAGCTCATATTCTTCATCGTGTGAGAAGGATGAACATGAAGACTTGAACGACACTATGGCAGGCCCTACTTCAACAACGACCCCAACAACGCTGGCACTCCTCCATTGACTTCGTGATGATATTCTTCAGGGGTGTTAGTCCTCATTTTTTCGTCCCTTTTGGTCATTCGATGACAAAGGGGGAGAAACTTGAGTTAGTCTTCAAGCGGGTTTGTATATATGGGCGTTTTCTTGCTAAGTTGCCACTCTCATTCTTCTGAAGTCTTTGTTGGATTGAGTTGTAAACTTAAGTCTGATGGAGGTCTGATACTTTTGCTATGTTCTTCTGCATGCTATTTCATCATATATGCTAATGCACGCATGCTGAATTACATCAATCACCATATTTCATCATGCATTTCAAATTCCTCATATCATATGTTAAATGTGTGTATGAATTACAAGATATAGGGGGAGATCTCCATGATTCTACTCTTCAATTGCTTCTCAAAAGCAAATTCCTCACATATGCACATCCTCAGGGGGAGTTCTTCTATATCTTGCAATCAAATTCCTCAATATCGGTACTTACACTTCATATGTTTATCCCCGTTGAAAACTTAACCTATATTGTCATCTGTCACCAAAAAGGGGGAGATTGTAAGTGCATCTAGTGCCCTTAGTGATTTTGGTGTATTGAAGACTTATAGGTTAAGGGAATAATGCGTTTGTGAGTGTACACATGTCTATAAGTCTATGAGGAGTTTGATATTTACAAAGAAAGTCGACCCCTAAAAATGAATGTCTTCAACTGAAGACTTTGGCCTTCTGAAGACTTTGATAGTGAAGAAATTGGTGTGATCCTGAAGACTTGATATTCATGCGAGGAATATGAAGCGTGAAGATTTTTTTCATAGTTTCATTTTCTCTTTCTTGAGTCACAGGAAACACCGTACTGTTAAAGGGGGTCGAGGTAAAACTAAGTAAAAGTTTCCAAGTGATGTTCATCTCAAAATCCGACACCTACCAATCCTTTCAAGTGAAGCCATTGGAAATCTCATACAGTTCATTCAATTTATTCAGTGACAGAGACGAAGATCTTCTGGTCTCTGAGGAATTTGTTCTGACTGAGGAGTTAGGAATTCGCCAGTGCGGATTGCCTATAAGTGAGGAACATGATATACCTAAGGAATTTGAACCTCAAATTTCCGACCGTTGTTGTGCTATGCGCCAGCTGTCCCAAAATATCTTACCCACCTAACGGTCATATCATTGAAGGGCATTTATGTCTTATCATGTTGGGCTGCTCCCTAGGCTATAAATAGTTGCCCGTACAACCACTAGCTGGTTGGATGCTCCATGATAAACTGACACTTATCATTGAGAGCATCCCATCCTCTGAGGACTTTGAGCGAAAATCATCAAGTGAGGAAAACCCAAACCCAAACAACTACAAACCCAAAGTGATTGAGCATCACTGAAGAGATTGTTCCTGTGTGGAACTGACACTTGTTACCTTTGAGGACTGTGCATCGTCCAGACGTTTAGGCGTCATGGTCTAGAGCATCCAAGAGGAAATTGTGGATCGCCGAGTGACTGAGTCTGTGAAGGTTTGGAAGTATTCTAAAGACTTACCACAAGTGATAGGCCGAGGTCTGTGTGGCCTTAGCTCAAGGAGAATACGGTGAGGATTGTGTGTCCGGGACTGTGTGTCCTCGGGTTTAAATACCTAGCCGCTCCAACCAGACATACGACTGCCACAGCAGTTGGAACTGGTCTACCAAATCATTGTCTTCACCAAGCTAACTGGTTCTATTTCCTCAACCCTTCCATGTCCTCGTTACTATGTTGTTCTACTTGATCGTTACTGTTTGAAGACTTTGACTGAAGACTTTCTCAATTTCCTCAATTCAATTTCTTCATTCAGTTTGTCTTCAGCCTGCGTATCCTGTGTTTACGCTTCCTGTACTCATTGCTTGTTTTCATTTCATCATGTTGACTATGCTACTGCTTTGTTATGCTTACTTCTGAGTACTTATTCCGCTGCTAGTTGTTTGTGACTTAGGAATTTCCTCATTGATGAATTTATAAAAATCGCCTATTCACCCCCCTCTAGTCGATATAACGCACTTTCACCGTCTGCCTTTTATTGATCAATTGCTTGAAAGATTATCTAAGCACACACCTTTTTGCTTCCTTGATGGATATTCTGTTTTTTCACAAATACCTGTTTCTCAACCTGATCAATAAAAGACCATTTTACTTGTCCCTTTGGAACCTATGCTTATAGATGTATGCCTTTCAATTTATGTAATGCACCTGCTACTTAAAGATGTATAACTGCTATATTATCTGACTTTTGTGAAAAGATTGTTGAGGTTTTCATGGATGATTTCTCTGTTTATGGGAAGTCTTTTGATGATTGTTTAAGCACCTTGATCGAGTTTGCAGAGATGTGAACAAACAAATCTTGTCTTGAATTGGGAGAAGTGCCACTTTATGGTTAATGAAGGCATTGTCTTGGGTCTTAAAATTTCTGAAAGAGGTATTGAAGTGGACAAAGCAAAGGTTGATGCAATTGAGAAAATGCCATGTCTTAAAGATATAAAATGTATTCGTAGTTTCTTAGGTCATGCTAGGAGATTTATCAAAGACTTTTCTAAAATTTCTAGTCCTCTTACGGATCTTTTGCAAAAGGATATTCCTTTTGGTTTTGATGATGATTGTTTAGAAGCCTTTGAAACACTCAAGAAAGCCTTAATTTCTGCACCTATTGTTCAACCACCTAATTGGAACTTACCTTTTGAAATTTTGTGTGATGCTAGTGATTATGTTGTTGGTGCTGTTTTAGGACAAAGAGTTGATAAGAAACTGAATGTTATTCATTATGCTAGTAAAACTCTAGACAATGGTCAACGTAATTATGCTACCACTGAAAAAGAATTCTTTGCAGTGGTGTTTGCTTGTGATAAATTTAGACCTTATATTGTTGATTCCAAAGTAATTGTTCACACCGATCATGCTGCTATTAAATATCTTATGGAAGAAAGATGCTAAACCTAGACTTATTCGATGGGTTCTCTTGTTACAAGAATTTGATTTATATATCATTGATAGAAAAGGAGCTGAGAACCCCGTAACTGATAATCTATCTAAGCTTGAAAATGTGCCTGATGACCCACTACCTATTGATGATAGTTTTCCTAATGAGCAGTTAGCTGCAATAAATGCTCATAGTACTCCTTGGTATGCTGATTATGCTAATTACACTGTTTCTAAATATTTACCACCTAGCTTTACATACCAACAAAAGAAAACATTCTTCTATGATTTAAGACATTACTTTTGGGATGGACCACACCTTTATAAATGAGTAGATGGGATTATTAGATGTTGTGTACCTGAGCATGAACAGGGACAAATCCTACGGAAATGTCACTCTGAAGCTTATGGAGGGCATCATGCTGGAGATAGAACTACATGGGACATTTAGCAACATAATCAACGGAAACCAAAATACGTGTATACTCATTAGAGGAAGGAAGAGGTCCCATGTAATCAAAACCCCAAACATCAAATGGTTCAACAGCAAGTGAATAATTCATAGGCATTTCTTGATGCTTACCGATATTACCTATTCTTTGACATTCATCACAAGATAAGACGAACTTACGGGCATCCTTGAAGAGAGTAGGCCAATAAAATCTAGATTGCAATACATCTATTAAAATGCTTAAGGAAATTATTTTCTCAAGGTTTGGAGTCCCTAGATATTTAATGACTGATGGTGGTTCACACTTTATTCATGGTGCTTTCCGAAAAATGCTTGCCAAGTATGATGTTAACCATAGAATTGCATCACCTTATCATCCCCGGTCTAGTGGTCAAGTTGAACTTAGCAATAGAGAAATAAAATTAATTTTGGAAAAGACTGTCAATAGATCTAGAAAGAATTGGTCTAAGAAATTAGATGACGCACTTTGGGATTATAGAACATCATATAAAAATCCCATGGGTATGTCTCCTTATAAAATGTTTTATGGAAAAGCTTGTCATTTGCCTCTTGAGTTAGAACATAAAGCATATTGGGCCATCAAAGAACTCAATTATGATTTCAAACTTGCTGGTGAAAATTGGTTATTTGATATTAGCTCATTACATGAATGGAGAACCCAAGCTTATGAAAAAAAATTATTCAAATAAAAAGTTAAAAGATGGCATGACAAAAGAATCCAAAAGCATGAGTTTAAAGTCGGAGAATATGGTCTTTTGTACAACTCTCGTTTCATATTCTTTGCAGGAAAGCTCCTCTCAAAATGGGAAGGCCCCTATATTATCGAGGAGGTTTATTGGTCTGGAGCCATCAAAATAAATAATGCCGAAGGTACTAACCCGAAGGTCGACAATGGGCAACGAATGAAACATTATATCTCAGGTACGCCCATTAATGTTGAAAGTAATATTATCCAAACTTTGACACCAGAAGAACACATAAAAGAGTCCTTCCGGAACACTCCAGAATCTTGAAAATATGGAGGTATGTGGTACGGTAAGTAAATAGACTCCGAAAAATCCACAAAAATATTTTTGTCAGTTTTGGAATATTTAGAAAAATAGGAAAATAAGAAACTACTGCGAAGCGTACCCTGGTGGGCACAAGACACCAGGGCACGCCAAGCTTGCCTGGCGTGCCCAGGTGGGTCGTGCCCACTAGGGACACCTTCCGGACTCCATTTTTCTTCCGTTCGCTTGTCCCCCAAGATAAAGATCTATATATATACTTCCCAAGCCTATTAACCATCATATCACGGAGAAATCATCTGTTCTCTTTTCTTGCTGTTTTCGGCCAGATCTGTTGAGTCAGGAATCATGTCTTATTCTTCCTCCAACAATGTGCAAGAGGATGCTTGGTTGATGAAGATCGAGCTGAAGAGAGAAGAGCCCGCAGAAGCCGTCAGGGGAGATGAGAGCAAGGAGGTTACCCTAGATCAGCCTCCGGTCTTCGAACAAGCACTGCCAGCTGAGGAGGAAGAGGAAGATATCCTTATACCTTACCTTGCTTACCTTACTCCTGCTGAGATTGAAGCCTTTCGCATCATTGAAATAGTTCGCATACAAAATAAGTATCTCACTCATGAAAATATTCTGCATCAAGAGTATATCATCCACCTCCGGAGCGTCATCCGTCGATTGGAGAATCTCTTGATCCTTAAGGATAGGATCGCTTCATCACCACCACCTTCTTCTTCATCACCAAAGGAGAATTGAGTATTGGGTATGGGCACTCCCCTTGGATTTCGCCAAGCTTGGGGGAGGTGCCCCGGTACCATATCACTATCCTTTTGCCTTTACTTATTTTAGTTTGATCTTTTGCTTGAGATGAATAAAAGTTTAGTTCAATCCTTTCCTTTCGAGAGTTTGCTTAGTGATCTATCCTTGTAATCGTGTGCAAGATATATAATAAAGTTCAGTTTGAGTTTTTGCTTTCTTTACTTTCATGTTGCAAAAACAAGAAAAGAGAAAGGAAATAAATCAAAAAGATCATATGCTAATCTTATGGTAGGTGATGACACCACATAAGGAAAAGTATAAGTAGAAACTTTTATTAGAGATTGATAAACATAGCATTAGTCAATGATGCAACTCATGAAAGAATTAATAAGGGAAGAGAAGATTCACATATAAATATACTATCCTAGAAATCTTTTGTGATTGTGAGCCCTCATCAAAATATTATATGCCAAAATTGTTGACGTTGGACAAGGAAGAGAACTTAATGGTTTATGTTTGTTTATATCCACATAGAAGTCATATTGTCATGGATCCTTTAACATGGGGTGCTTGCCCCTATCTTTGCTAGCCAAAAATTCCGCACTAAGTAGAGATACTTGATGTCTACTATGCAACTTTATTCTTGTAGACACGTGTTGGGCCTCCAAGCGCAGAGTTTTGTATGGCAGTAGCAATTTTCCCTCAAGTGGATGACCTAAGGTTTATCAATCCATGTGAGGCGTAGGATGAAGATGGTCTCTCTCAAACAACCCTGCAACCAAATACAAGAAATCTCTTGTGTGTCCCCAACACACCTAATACAATGGCAAATTGTATAGGTGCACTAGTTCGGCGAAGAGATGGTGATAAAAGTGTAATATGGATGTTAGAAATATATCTTTATAATCTGAATAAATAGAAACAACAAGGTAGCACATAGTAAATGGGCACAAAAACGGTATTGCAATGGTTGAAAATGAGGCCTATGGTCCATACTTTCACTAGTACAACCTCTCAACAATGCTAATATAATTGGATCATATAACCGTCCCTCAACGTGCAACGAAGAATCACTCCAAAGTTCAAATCTAGCGGAGAACATAAGACGGAATTGTTTGTACGGTATGAAACCACCTCAAAGCTATTCTTTCCGATCAATCTATCCTAGAGTTCGTACTAAAATAACATGAAGCTATTCTTTCCGATCGATCTAACCAAGAGTTCATACTAAAATAACACCAGAACAAATTCTGATTCATAATATTCAATCCAACACAAAGAACTTCAAAGAGTGCCCCAAGATTTCTACCGGAGAAACAAAGACAAGAACGTGCATCAACCCTTATGCATAGATTACCCCAATGTCACCTCGGGAATCCGCGAGTTGAGTGCCAAAACATATATCAAGTGAATCAATATGATACCCCATTGTCACCACGAGTATTCATATGCAAGACATATATCAAGTGCTCTCAAATCCATAAAAGTATTCAAACTGATAGCAATGAAATCTCAAAGGGAAAAACTCAATTCATCACAACAATATAGAGAGGGGGAAACACCATATGATCCGACTATATTAACAAAGCCCGTGATATATCAAGATCGTGACATCTCAAGAACACGAGAGAGAGAGAGAGAGAGAGAGAGATTAAACACATAGCTACTAGTACAAACCCTCAGCCCCGAGGGTGGACTACTCCCTCCTCATCGTGGTGGCCACTGGGATGATGAAGATGGCCACCGGTGATGATTCCCCCCTCTGGCAGGGTGCCGAAACGGGGTCTAGATTGGTTTTCGGTGGCTACAGAGCCTTGCGGCGGTGGTACTTATGATCTAGCTTTACCCTGAGGGTTTCTGGATTTTTTGGGAATTCATAGGGTAAAGAGGGGGTGTGGGAGGCCACCGAGGTGGGCACAACCCACCTGGGTGCGCCTGGGCCCCCAGGCGCGCCCTGGTGGGTTGTGCCCCCTCGGGGAACCCCTAAGGTGCTTCTCTGGCCCATCCTGGGTGTTCTGGTCCATAAAAAATCTCCAAAAAGTTCCACGGTGTTTGGACTCCGTTTGATATTGATTTCCTGCGATGTAAAAAAACAAGCAAAAAACAACAACTGACACTGGGCACTGGGTCAATAGGTTAGTCCTAAAAAAGATATAAAGTTGCTATAAAATGATTGTAAAACATCCAAGAATGATAATATATCAACATGAATACTTCATAAATTATAGATACGTTGGAGACGTATCAATACTACTTGTGCATCCAAAAACCCTTAAACCCAAATCTTATTTTCAAGTGTCCACCATACCTACCTAGGTATTGAGCAAGATCCCTCAAGTAAGTTGTCATCGGTGCAAAAAGGCAATAAAAATTGCTTCTAAATGTGTCAGATCATTTAGTGTAAGAGAAAATTGAGCGTTGCACGAACTTGTGATGGTGAAGAATAAAAGTGACAGGCTGCATAATAAAGGTCGCTATCACAAGGGCAATGCAACGTGACGTTCTTTTGCACTACGGGGTTGAGCATACAATCAAATAAGCGCATGGCAACCTCTGCTTCCCTCTACGAAGGGCCTATCTTTTACTTTTATGTATTTACTTTTATGCAAAGAGTCAAAGTTTTCCTTCTATTCCTTTTTATTTTTCTCCTTTGGAAAGCATCATCTGGTGAGGAACGATCTAGGCACATATGTCCAGTTGAATATAGATAGCATGAGTTATTATTGTTGACATCACCCTTGAGGTGAATATGTTGGGAGGCGAAACTATAAGCCCCTGTCTTTCTATGTGTGCAGTTGAAACGTTTTGCTCATGTGGACGCGATGAGTGTTAGCAATCATAGAAGACTATATGATTGTTGAGTATGTGGACTTGCCTAAAGGCTCCAATACATGACCCTTCCTGAAAAGATGATGAATTGTAGTTGCAAAGTTGACTGAGAACATAGTTTGTTGTTTTTAATAGAGTTTTTGGTTTATACTTCAATAGTGTGATGAATTATCACTTCTTCATGAGAAGTCTATGATAAAATTTCTTTGATAAAAGTTTTATGTTTAAGTTTGTTGTTGTTATAATAATGAACATGATGCTTCTATATCAGTATTCTGTTTTTATCGACACCTCTCTCTTTAAGCATGTGGACATGTTTTTCGATTTTGGTTTTTGCTTGAGTCTAAGCTTGGGGGAGTTGATACGTCCATTTTGCATCATGTTTTCTTATTGTTATTTATGATGTTTTTATCCATAATAATGCTTTTTGGAGTAATTCTAATGCCTTTTCTCTCATAATATGCAAGGTATACACAAAGAGGGAGAATTCTGGTAGCTGGAAATCTGAACCTGGAAAAGCTACGTCAGGCCACCTATCCTGCACAACTCCAAACAATTTGAAACTTCACGGATATTTTCAATCAAATATATGCTGAATATTGGAGCAAATAACTACCAGAGGGGGCCCACTAGGTGGGCACAACCCACCTGGGCGCGCCCTGGTGGGTTGTGCTCACACAGGCCCACCTCCGGTGCCAATCTTCTGGTATATAAGTCATTTTGACCTAGAAAAAAATAAGGGGAGGACTTTCGGGACGAAGCGCCTCCGTCTCGAGGCGGAACTTCGGCAGGAGCACTTTTGCCCTCCGGCGGAGCGATTCCGTCGGGGAAACTTCCCTCCCAGAGGGGGAAATCATCGTCATCATCATCACCAACAACTCTCCCATCTTGGGGAGGGCAATCTCCATCAACATCTTCAATAGCACCATCTCGTCTCAAACCCTAGTTCATCTCTTGTGTTCAATCTTGTTACCGGAACTATATATTGGTGCTTGTGGGTGACTAGTAGTGTTGATTACATCTTGTAGTTGATTACTATATGGTTTATTTAGTGGAAGATTATATGTTCAGATCCAATATGCTATTTAATATCCCTCTGATCTTGAGCATGATTATCATTTGTGAGTAGTTACTTTTGTTCTTGAGGTCACTGGAGAAATCATGTTGCAAGTAATCATGTGAACTTGATATGTGTTCGATATTTTGGTAGTATGTATGTCGTGATTCACTTAGTGGTGTCATGTGAATGTAGACTACATGGCACTTCACCATATTTGGGCCTAAGGGAATGCATTGTGGAGTAGCAATTAGATGATGGGTTGCAAGAGTGACAGAAGCTTAAACACCAGTTTATGCACTTTTTCATAAGGGACCGATTGGATCCAAAAGTTTAATGCTATGGTTAGAATTTATTCTTAATACTTTTCTCGTAGTTGCGGATGCTTGCGGGAGGGTTAATCATAAATAGGAGGTTTTTTCAAGTAATAACAACACCTAAGCACTGGTCCACCCACGTATCAAATTATCAAAGTAGTGAACACAAATCGAACCAACATGGTGAAAGTGACTAGATGAAATTCCCCTGTACCCTCAAGAACACTTTGCTTATCATAAGAAACCGTTTTGGCCTGTCCTTTGCCTCAAAAGGATTGGGCTACCTTGCTGCACTTTTGTTACTACTGTCGTTACTTGCTCGTTACAAGTTACGTTGCTATCAAACTACTCCGCTACTTATAATTTTAGCACTTGCGGACATTACCTTGCTGAAAACTACTTGTCATTTCCTTCTGCTCCTCATTAGGTTCGACACTCTTACTTATCAAAAAGAGCTACAATTGATCCCCTATACTTGTGGGTCATTAGCAATGCATCCCCAAACCTTACGAAACGACAACTTAGGTTTCTAGCGAAACCATAGTTCATACGGTGTCGTCTCCACGGACTTAGATGGTGCCCTATTTAAAGTGAATGTAATTATCTCTAATGCATAACCCCAAAATGAGAGTGGCATATCAGTAAGGGACATCATATAACGCACCATATCCAATAATGTACGATTACAACGTTCAGATACACCATTACGCTGTGGTGTTCCAAGCGGCGTCAGTTATGAAATAATTCCACATTGTCTTAATTGATTGCCAAACTCATAACTCAAATACTCTCCCTTCGATTAGATCATAGGAATTTGATCTTCTTGTTATGATGATTCTCAACTTCACCCTAAATTTGCTTGAACTTTTCAAACGTTTCAGACTTATGCTTCATCAAGTAAATATACCCATATCTACTCAAATCATTGGTGAAGGTGAGAAAGTAACGATATCCACTATGCGCGTGTAACATCCCAAATTTTCAATTTGGAATGTTATACATTAGAATCATCATTGCATATCATGTTTTATTGCATTTTGGCTTGATCCTAGAAATTCTATGCAACTCAAGGACCCACGGAGAGAGTTAGGAATTTCGTTATTTTCATATTTGAGTTTTTCTCGAATTTTGAAAAGTGGATCGTTTGATTTTAATTATTTTCTCTTCGAATATTTCTTTTATAAAAATAAAAGAGAGAGGATAAAATGACTTCCTCAAAATAAAGAAATATTGGATATTTAATATTAAAAATCAAATAAGATTTTATTTGAAGTTTTATTGCTATTTTTTTAATTAGGAAAAATTTGTGTTTTTAAAAATTGCATTAGAGTCCCAAATAAATTTTCACCTTGTCCGGTAGATTTTTAGAGGACGGGGAAAATTTATTTCAGGATTTTTGGAGTCCGTTTAGTATTTCTTTTATTTATTTTTCTTCACGGAATAATTAAAAAAAAGAGAAACCGACTCCGGGCCGTACTCGAGCGGGACTCCGCCCGGGGGGCTTTATAAGCCGGGGCACCGCAGCCCAAACCCGCGCCCCGCCGCCCGAACCCTAGCCCGCCCGATCCGCCGCTGCCGCCAGCGCCGCCGCCGCTGCCGCAAGCCGCCGCCGTCTCGCCTCGTCGCCGTCGCCCGCCGGACGCCGCCCCGCCATCGTTCGCCGACCCGCCGGAGGTAGCCACCGCCGTCCTCGGTTCTCGCGAGAAAACCGATTGTTTTTTCAAAACCCTAGATCGGTTTTTTAGATCCGGTTCGTTTTTTTGGTTTAGCTATTTAGCGGACGTTTGTCTGTACGTTCGTTTTAACGAAAGTTTTCGTCCATTAGTCACAGACAGTGAACGTTCGTTCGTTAGCCTGTTCGTCAGTTTTTCTTTTTCTCGGATTTTTTGCGATTATTTTCGATCGCGATTTCTGATCCGATTTTCGTTTTAGTTTATCTTTTCGCTCGTTTATCGGAATCAGGCGATTCAAGTGCCTAGAGTTTCGTCTCGAAGCCCTCTTTTTGTTTAACCAACTTAAAAAAGTTTTTGCTACTATAAAATTTGATTTTAGTCCAGATTTGTAATCGGAGCTTGTTTCTTTCGCAGTTTGAGTTTCATTGCTTCGTTTGATTTGATTCTTTTTGCAAACGAGAGTTCTTAAGTTGATCTTTCTGGTTAGATCTTCTTATTTGAATTTTACCCGTGCTTATTGCTTGATTGCTTATTGTATACTTGTTTGATTGCGATAGAGTACCCGGAGTGCGAAGCGTGCTAGTACGAGTCTCTAGGTTTCATGGATCATCAGCAAGGCAAGTAACACTTTGATCATACCCCTTTACTACCCAGTTTTTATTGCATTAGATCAACCCTCAGACAATTGCATGGTTAGGATCTGAATAAATTGTGGGTTGGGAAGTAGATGAGGTAGTACCTATTCACCTGTTTTATTATCAAACACTGGGAGTTACTTCTACGTTGCTTATACTGCTATGCTATGCTAGTAGACGTGGTTTGGGTTTGAGTGTATCCATGACAGATGTGAGTTGTTAATTAATGGTTAACTTAAGGTGGCAACTTTAATACACATCTGGGTGGATTGGGGCACCTGGGGAACCCAGTGATTGCCTGTATTTTTGGAAATCCTGGGGTACCGTGTGTTTTTCCTATGGACTGCCACCCAGGCTCAAAGGGATCATAAGATTATTCATGCTGGAAACTTCCGTGTGCAGCCACATACCATTATGGGCTCTGGCATAGTTGAGTAAGTTGTGGTAAACCTTTCCATGATTGGCTAGCAGATGTAGGGGATTGTAGGTGTACCGCCCTATCTATCGGTTAAGGGGACCTCTTCGGAAAGACTGTGTCTCGGTCATCCGTTTCTCAAACGTTATGTAGTGCGAGAAATCCAACGGAGGAGATCGAGTCTTGTGGGGAAAAGTGCACAAACCTCTGCAGAGTGTACAAACTAATCATGGTTAGCCGTGACCCCAGTTATGGACATCTTGAGTATCTAGTTCTTGGATTATCATGTGGATCTCATCACTCTTAAATATAATTTAATTGGGTTATTAACTACTTTTAATTGGGATTGAGATGGGGTTTACCATTCTCAATATTTTTTCAACAAACTTTGTAGTTAAATAAAATATATTCCTTTGCAGTAGGAAAAAATTGGCTTTTCACAAAAACCTATTAACCATGCAGCCTCCACCAGCCATATATGCATGTAGTGATAGCTTTATTATGTTCATTACTCTCTAGTGTTACATTGCCAGCATATTCCATGTGCTGACCCGTTTTCGGGCTGCAACGTATTATGTTGCAGACTTTTCAGACGACGAGTAAGGTGCCGTAGGTCATGGTCTTTCACTCAGTGATGCCGTTGGAGTTGATGGACTCACTTTATCTTCCAAGCCTTCTGCTGTTATCGTTTTAGATGGTCTTAAGCCATATTTATTGTAATAAGTTCTCTTTTGACTCATTCGATGTAATAAGTGTGTGATTGTAACTCTGTTATAAATCCTCAAGTACTGTGCGTGTCAGCATTACCGATCCAGGGATGACACTGATGCACAGAGATCAAATTGTTTGAGGTCTGGTCGCTACAAGATGGTATCAGAGCACACGCTGACTACAGTACACGACCACTAGGCTAAAGCCCTAGATCACTACTGTCTCCTCATTTTTGACTCCTCTCCATTTTCTACTCTTTAGGATGGCGGACACAAGGAACAAGTTTGCACAACCGGATGAAGAAGCACCTTTTGGACGACACTTGAAGGAAGTCACTAAGTACCTGAACATTGGAATACCAAGCTTCACCGGGACTTACAACGCCACTTTACCAGAAGAGGAGCGCTGGATGATTCAAGTTCAAGTTCCAGGAAGGACATTTACGCCAGTCACTAAGCCCATAGAGTTTTCCTTTGATGCACCAACCTGGAGTCTAGGAAAGAGTATGGCAGCCCACATCACCATGGGACGCATTGGAGAAGTTTACCATAAGGAGCTTAAGGGTACTATCTACCAGATTTGTGGGCGCCGAGATGAGAAATGGGAGATGATCAGCACCAGGAAGGATAGATCCATTGCAGCTTTCATCCAGGAGTTAAACCAGCATATTCGCCGCCAGGAGAATCAGATGTGCGCATGTATGATAGATCTGAAGAATACAATGACAAGGATCATGAAGCTGGAGGAAGAACTCAAGGCTACTCGCAAAGATTATGAGGAGGAAATAATCGTACTAGTGGAGAAGAATGACGACCTGACAAGGAAGCTGGGAGTATTCATGGGAGACCCCACGCTAGGAGGAGAAGACGATGAATCCAAGGAGATTCGTTCTGAAGACTACATCATCAACGACGACACCGACTCAGACCCCGATGATAGCGATGATGACTATGTTGATGAAGCTGGAGAAGATATCATGGAGTCTTCGACCGATCAATTTTTCTAGTCGACCACCAAAACAGTAGTAGTATTCCACCATGTATATAGTATAGTCCGAGCACTTTTGTAACGATAGTTCTAGACCGATTGTATGCCTTGCTTGATTGATTGAGTGATGTGATTGTGTTTGTCTCATGTGCATATGGGTAGTGTTTTCTCACTAGACCTCATTCTATTCTATTCTCTTCCCTCTAAACCCTCAGATGCCTCCGAGACGTGACCCCGGATTTACCTTTCCACTGGAGCTCACTCAGTTGATCCAGTAGCAGAATACCTTGATGCAGTTGTTAGTTCAGAACCAAGGCAACAACAACAACAACAACCCACCACCACCACCCCCACTTGACAACTTAGCCCGTTTTCTGAGGTTGCAGCCGCCGGTGTTTTCCAGTAGCACCGAGCCAATAGTTGCAGATGATTGGCTCTGCAGGATTGGAAGGGAGTTAACCACTGCAGGATGCACAGATGCTGAGAAGGTGCATTTTGCCGCACACCAATTGGATGGACCAGCAGCCTCATGGTGGGAGAATTACACTATCACCTATCCTATAGCCATTGTTACATGGGACCAGTTCCAGCAGGCCTTTCGCACTGCCCATGTATCAACATGAGCTATGGCCATGAAGAAGCGTGAGTTTCGCAACTTACGCCAAGGAGGACGCACAGTTGGCCAGTATGTTGATGACTTTAGTAAGCTAGCACGTTATGCCCCAGATGACGTCGCTACAGATGCAGCTAAGCAGGAGAAGTTCCTAGAAGGACTGAATGATGAGCTGAGCATGCAGTTGATGGTGGCAAATTACAATAACTACCAAGAGTTGGTAGATAGAGCTCTCATGATTGAAGGGAAGCAGCAACAGATTGATAACCGCAAGAGGAAGTATGGACAGGGGAAGTATAATTCTGGAGCTCAGCAGAGACCCCGTTTTACCCCAAACTCGAGAGGACCCCTTCTGCATAACCATGGAGGTCACAATCACCCTGGAGGGAGTTCGCACAACCATAGTGGCTCCAAGAATGTGAATGGTAATGGAGGAAGCAACGGACAGAACCGTTCCAACCCAGCAACGCCCACCAAGAAAGATCTAAGCCACGTTACTTGCTACAAGTGCCAGAAGACCGGACATTACGCTAATGAATGTCCTGAAGCTAAGAATGGAAACGGCAATGGAAGTTCTAGGAATAAGCCCAACCCTTTCAATAGGGGACAAGTGAATCACGTTAACGTGGAGGAGATTGAAGCCCAACTGGATGCAGTAATAGGTAAGTTTTTGGTTAAGTCATTTACTACAGTCGTTCTTTTCGATACTAGTGCATCGCATTCATATGTATCAAGGGGATTTGTGGATAAGTATAAGTTTCCCACTAGAGTTCTTAAGACACCCATGCTAGTAACCTCACCCGGAGCCGAGTATATGGCAAGCAGTGGATGTTTTCAGTTGCCATTAACCATAGGTAGTCATGTTTTCCCTTCTGACTTGATAATTTTGGAGTCGCAAGGTTTGGATGTGATACTGGGTATGGATTGGCTATCGATGTATGGAGGAAACATAGATTGTGCCAGTAAGTCAATTTTTCTCATCACCCTAGAAGGAAGAAGGATCAAGTATGTATCCCGGCATGTGCCGATTAGGACTCAAATAAATTCCTTATCACGCGTTGTATAGGAGGAAGTACCAGTGGTGAAGGATTTCCCGGATGTATTTCCCGAAGAGTTGTCAGGCATGCCACCAGATAGAGACATCGAGTTCTTGATTGAGCTTTTGCCAG
Organism: Triticum aestivum; assembly: GCF_018294505.1. NCBI lineage: Eukaryota > Viridiplantae > Streptophyta > Magnoliopsida > Poales > Poaceae > Triticum > Triticum aestivum. The sequence goes on along the minus strand of NC_057800.1, from coordinate 209,104,132 downwards.
GCACAAGGCCAATATCTAAGAGACCATACAGGATGCCCGCACAGGATTTAGAGGAAATTAAGAAGTAGATAAAGGAGTTACTGGATAAAGGATATATTCGCCCAAGTTCTTCACCTTGGGGATCGCCAGTACCTCTAGTGGAGAAGAAGGATGGATCATTAAGGATGGTTGTTGATTATCGAGGATTGAATGAGGTGACGATCAAGAACAAGTACCCAATGCCTATGATCAATGATTTGTATGATCAGCTGCAAGGAGCTAAGGTGTTTTCCAAGATCAATCTGTGATCAGGGTACCACCAACTGAAGATTCGAGAGCAGGATATACCTAAGACAACTTTTACCACAAGGTACGGGCTATATGAGTATACCGTTATGTCATTTGGCCTGACTAACGCACCTGCCTATTTTATGAACATGATGAACAAGGTGTTTATGGAGTTTTTGGATAAGTTCGTTGTGGTATTCATAGATGATATTCTGTCTACTCGAAGAATGAAGAGGAGCATAAAGAGCATTTGTGTTTGGTACTTGGGAAGCTCAGAGAACATCAGCTATACACCAAGTTCAGCAAGTGTGAGTTTTGGTTGAAGGAAGTTGGATTCCTTGGACATGTTATATCCGGAGAAGGAATAGCGGTAGACCCCACCAAAGTTGTCAGTGTGACAAACTTGGAGGCACCCACGTTAATTGGAGAAATTCGGAGTTTTCTTGGACTCGCAAGATACTACCGGAGGTTCATTGTGAATTTCTCGAAGTTTTCAAAGCCTATGACTGAGTTGTTGAAGAAGGACACCAAGTTCAAATGGACTGAGGAATGTGAGGCTAGTTTTCAGGAGTTGAAGAAACGCTTGGTTACGTCACCAGTGTTGATCCCACCAGATCAACGCAAAGATTATGAAGTGTATTGCGATGCTTCTCGTCGAGGACTAGGAGCAGTGCTTATGCAGGAAGGAAGAGTTGTTTCATATGCCTCACGACAACTTAAACCCCATGAGTTAAATTATGCCACGCATGATTTGGAGTTAGCATCCATAGTACATGCGTTGAAAACTTGGAGACATTTTCCCTTCTGACTTGATAATCTCATAGTCGAAGGAATATGTATTTGACATGAAGAAAGCAATAGCAACAAAACTTAATGATCATTATGCTAAGCTAACGAATGGGTCTTGTCCATCACATCATTCTCCTAATGATGTGATCCTATTCATCAAATGACAACATATGTCTATGGCTAGGAAACTTAACCATCTTTGATTAACGAGCTAGTCTAGTAGAGGCTTACTAGGGACACTGTGTTTTGTCTATGTATCCACACATGTATCAAGTTTCCGGTTAATACAATTCTAGCATGAATAATAAACATTTATCATGATATAACGAAATATAAATAAAAACTTTATTATTGCCTCTAGGGCATATTTCCTTTAGTCTCCCACTTGCAATAGAGTCAATAATCTAGATTACATTGTAATGATTCTAACACCCATGGAGTCTTTGTGCTGATCATGTTTTGCTCGTGGAAGAGGCTTAGTCAACGGGTCTGCCACATTTAGATCCGTATGTATTTTGCAAATCTTTATGTCTCCCTCCTTGACTTGATCACGGATGGAGTTGAAGCGTCTCTTGATGTGTTTGGTTCTTTTGTGAAATCTGGATTCCTTTGCCAAGACAATTGCTCCATTATTGTCGCAAAAGATTTTCATTGGACCCGATGCACTAGGTATTACACATAGATCGGATATGAACTCATTCATCCAGACTCCTTCATTCACTGCTTCCGAAGCAACTATGTACTCCGCTTCACACGTACATCCCGCCACGACGCTTTGCTTGGAATTGCACCAACTGACAGCTCCACCATTCAATATAATATGTATCCAGTTTGTGACTTAGAGTCATCCGAATCAGTGTCAAAGCTAGCATCGACGTAACCATTTAAGACGAGCTCTTTGTGACCTCCATAAACGAGAAACATATCCTTAGTACTTTTTAGGTACTTCAAGATGTTCTTGACCGCTGTCCAGTGAACCACTCCTGGATTACTTTTGGTACCTCCCTGCTAGACTTATATCAAGGCACACATCAGGTCTGGTACACAGCATAGCATACATGATAGATCCTATGGCTGAGGCATAGGGAATGACTTTCATTTTCTCTCTATCTTCTGCAGTGGTCGGGCACTGAGTCTGACTCAACTTCACACCCTGTAACACATGCAATAACCCTTTCTTTGACTGATCCATTTTGAACTTCTTCAAAACTTTATCAAGGTATGCGCTTTGTGAAAGTCCAATTAAGCGTCTTGATCTATCTCTATAGATCTTGATGCCCAATATGTAAGCAGCTTCACCGAGGTCTTTCATTGAAAAACTCTTATTCAAGTATCCTTTTATGCTATCTGGAAATTCTATATCATTTCCAATCAACAATATGTCATCCACATATAATATTAGAAATGGTACAGAGCTCCCACTAACTTTCTTGTAAATACAGGCTTCTCCGAAAGTCTATATAAAACCATATGCTTTGATCACACTATCAAAGCGTATATTCCAACTCCAAGATGCTTGCACCAGTCCATAAATGGATCGCTGGAGCTTGCACACTTTGTTAGCACCTTTAGGATCAACGAAGCCTTATGGTTGCATCATATACAACTCTTCTTTGAGAAATCCTTTAAGGAATGCAGTTTTGACGTCCATTTGCCAGATTTCATAATCATAAAATGCGACAATTGCTAACATGATTCGGATAGACTTAAGCATCACTACAAGTGAGAAAGTCTCATCGTAGTCAACTCCTTGAACTTGTCGAAAACCTTTCACAACAAGTCAAGCTTTGTAGATAGTAGCATTATCATCAGCGTCAGTCTTCTTCTCAAAGATCCATTTATTCTCTGTGGCTTGCCGATCATCAAGCAAATCAACCAAAGTCCACACTTTGTTCTCATACATGGATCCTATCTCAGATTTCATGGCCTCAAGCCATTTATCAGAATCTGGGCTCATCATCGCTTCCTCATAGTTCGTAGGTTCACCATGGTCTAGTAACATGACTTACAGAACAGGATTACCCTATCACTCAGGTGTGGAACGTGCTCTAGTTGACCTACGAGGTTCGGTAGTAACTTGATCTGAAGTTTCATGATCATTATCATTAGCTTCCTCTCTAGTTGGTGTAGGCATCACTTGAACTGATTTCTATGATGAGCTACTTTCCAGTTCGAGAGAAGGTACAATTACCTCATCAAGTTCTACTTTCCTACCACTCACTTCATTTGAGAGAAACTCCTTCTCTAGAAAGGATCCATTCTTAGCAACAAAGATCTTTCCTTCGGATCTGTGATAGAAGGTGTACCCAACAGTTTCTTTTGGGTATCCTATGAAGATGCGCTTCTCTGATTTGGGTTCGAGCTTATCAGGCTGAAGCTTTTTCACATAAGCATCGCAACCCCAAACTTTAAGAAACGACATCTTAGGTTTCTTGCCGAACCATAGTTCATATAGTGTCATCTCAAGGGATTTAGATGGTGCCCTATTTAAAGTGAATGCAGCTTTCTCTAATGCATAACCCCAAAACAATGGTCGTAAATCAGTAAGAGACATCATAGATCGCACCATATCTAATAAAGTATGGTTACGACGTTCGGACACATCATTACACCGTGGTGTTCCAGGTGGCGTGAGTTGTGAAACTATTCCATATTGTTTTAAATGCAGGCCAAACTCGTAACTCAAATATTCGCCTCTGCGATCAGATCGTAGAAACTTTATTTTCTTGTTACGATGATTCTCCACTTCACTCTGAAATTCTTTGAACTTTTCAAATGTTTCAGACTTGTGTTTCATTAAGTAGATATACCCATATCTGCTCAAATCATCTGTGAAGGTCAGAAAATAATGATACCCGCCGTGAGACTCAACACTCATCGGACCACATACATCGGTATGTATTATTTTCAATAAGTCATGTGGCACCCCGGCTCAGAGAAACTAGAACGCCCCGTATTCCAGCCCAGAGATCGAGGAGAAGTCTTCTGGAATACGACATTGCTTAGCAGAGAACAAATCAGCTCTTTATTACAAGCTATGTGGGTACAAGGGGGATTACATTGGCACGACGACACTACGCCTGCCACGGTTGCTCCATGCAAGCAGCAGAACAACGCGATGTAGCGGAATAACTCTAGTAGTAGAACAGAGACGACGGTGATGAACTCCACTCCGCAAGGACTCTGGCTGGAACGCTTATCCTAGCTCGCAAACAAGGGATCCACGGCAAACAAGCAATCAAATCCGGCATGACCTGCAAACTGGCATGACACACCAGGTCAGTACATTGAATGTACTTGGAGGCTCACAGCAACCAAAGCAATCAAGACATACAACAACATGGCAATTACAGGTTAACAAGGATTATCATGATACTATCAGAACAACATGGCATGAACATCATGATACAGGTAGAACAATACGAGCATGGCATGAACATATAAACATGATGACTCTATCGTGCAACATGATGATGTTATCATGCACCAACTTACTCTATTCGGGTTACCTTGTAACCATCACGAACATCACACGATCATCTCAGGATCCAATCAAGCTTGGTATTAACAATACCGTAGTAATCATTACATGACCACAAGGAGCTTGATCTTCGCCCTTGACCCTCGCATAACACCACAAATATTCATCAACTCGGTATCCTCGATACCATGGTGATCATCTCACGATCACAACCACAAATATCCATCAACTCGGTATCCTCGATACCACGGTGATCATCTCACGATCACAACCACAATTATCCATCAACTTGGTATCCTCGATACCACGGTGATCATCTCACTATCACAATCAATCTCTTTCTCATTATCGAACCAGGGTTGTTATTAAGCAAGTTATTATTATTACTGTTGACCCATAGTGTGACCAAGTATGAACTGGGCCCTTACCCGCGGGCGCGGCTATCGATAGATTTAATATACACTCTGCAGAGGTAGCGCACTTTACCCACACCATAGAACCCATGGCCTCGTACTCCCATTCGGGTGGACCAACAGCGTTCCGACAAAACCAACCTGGCAGTTGATAAGTTCACCAAATGGGTTGAGGCGGAGCCTGTGAGTAAGTGTGATGCAGCCACGACAGTTCAGTTCATGAAAAAAGTAATCTTCCGTTTTGGTTTTCCACACAGTATTATCACAGACGATGGCACTAATCTGTCCCAAGGGGCTATGGAAGAGTTTTGTCAGCGAGAGCACATCCGGCTTGATGTTTCTTCTATAGCTCATCCTCAATCCAATGGTCAAGCTGAGAGAGCCAATCAGGAAATTCTGAAAGGGCTAAAACCCCGGCTTATGGTTCCTTTATAGCGAACACCGGGTTGTTGGGTAGAGGAGTTACCCTCAGTGTTATGGAGCATCAATACTACGCCCAACAGGTCTACGGGTTACACACCCTTCTTCATGGTTTATGGAGCAGAAGCAGTGTTGCCTAGTGACATCCGACATGACTCGCCCCGTGTGGCGGCTTATGTTGAAGCTAACATTGAAAAAGCTAGACATGATGCTTTTGACTTGTTCAATGAAGAAAGAGACTTAGCAGCGGCGCGGTCAGCAATTTATCAACAGGACCTGCATCGTTATCACAACCGCCGGGTTCAGTCCAGGACTTTTCACGAAGGCGACTTGGTGCTCCGGCTCATCCAGGATCTTTCAGATGCACACAAGTTATCCCCACCTTGGGAAGGACCCTTTGTAGTCAGTAAAAATTTAAACAATGGGTCATACTACCTCATTGACGTTCGAGAGCATGCAGACTCACGTAAGTCGGAAGAGGAGACCCGCCGGCCATGGAAGATTGCTCAACTTCGGCCATATTACACCTGAGCCACCGGCTCTCAACATGTACATACATTCACGTTGTATATACTATGATAAGAAATAAAGTAAGACCATCGGTCTCTTTTCTTTTCACAGACTATACATCTTTATTATTTCTTACTCACAAATGACTATTAAGGAGCTGATCATATTTGAATCAAGTTTAACCTTTTGGGTCCAGCTTATGATCGTATCCGAATCTAGCTGCAAATCTCAAGGTCACTTGGGGGCTTCCTGTTCAAACATAGGTCGTATTCGAACCAAAGAGAACATAGCTGTCATAACCCTCTTGATCGGCTCAAGGTCAAACTCACTCGGGGGCTTCTTGATCGTATCCGAATCATAGCTTAACCCCTTTTGAGTCCGACTTGGATCGTATTTGAATCAGGGTCGTTAAAAACCTCTCAAGGTCATTTGGGGGCTTCCTATTCAAACATAGGTCGTATTCGAACCAAAGAGAACATAGCTGTCGGTACCCTCTTGATCAGCGCAAGGCCAAAGCCACTGGGGGCTATATGGTCGTATTCGAACCTTAGGTTAACCCCTTTGGTCCGGTTTACTGATTGTATTCGAATCAGAAACCCCCAGCCTTTGCCTTTTAGCTTTTGTTGTTTCAATATTACAAATAAGATAGCCTGGTTTTCTTCACTGGCTCAATTATGGGACAACACAGGCCCGGGTTATTCAAGCCGGTGGCTCAAGGATCCAAAGTTCACCACCCGGATTATTAAAACCGACGATCTAAGGATCAACAAGGACAAGGTATGGTTTTTACCTATACGCGTTTACCCGCTGCGTTAATTCAAGAGTTAGTATTAACCCTTATCCTTTCTTTATATTTGTCTCTGCTTGTTATTGAGGTAAATATATTGGCTGTAAATTAGGTGTTTAAGCCCGTTTGGTTCTAAACCACCTTGCCAGTCTTTTCCTTGTATTCACAGGAACAGAGTTCAAACATTGCAGAGACAAACATTAAACAATGCATACATTGACATCTGGAAGCAGATTCACATAGAAGTATTTTATGCGCGATGGCATAAGCAAATATGCGGTGTTTTAGCAACTAAGTTATTACAAGGCTTTATAAGCCCATGAAGATGATCATCGTCCCTCCCTCGCCGGTTCACCACCTTCTATTTGCTGGAAGCTGGATTTTGACCAATCAAAGCCGTTCATGGCGACAAATTCGGCTTCGTCGTCAATCAGGCCGACCGAATCAATTTCCGGGGCAAAGGTATCTTCTCGCACTGGTGGGATCAGATCTGCTACTTTGTATGAAGGAGTGGCCATCTTCTTATTTTCACTATCAAAACCTAGCTGGCACTTGTCAACATTGGTGTCATCTCCAAGACTAGTTGCCTGAGGCTGGACTTCGCATACGCACGCTATGAAATCATCCTGATCAAACGAAGACCCGTCCTCCTTCACAGTAGGGTAACCTCTTGCTACGTCCGCCGGGTCTAGGTCTGGCACCCAAGCCTTGGAGCGGCCTAGGGCAGTCAAAGCTCCGGCTCGCGCGTAGGAGCGTTTTACTTCTTAGAATCTAGCAGGAAGGATGGATAGCTTCTTCAGGACATCGCTAAGCCGGTTGGGTCCTTGATTTGTAGGAGAGATAGCGGCCAGAGCCCGTTGTGCACCAATATACAATTGTTCAACCAAGGTGTATACTGCCTTCAGTTTAATCAACGGGTCTTGGCTCAGATTTTTACTTCGCGGGCCTGCATATATTTTTAACAGAGTAAGTTGGCGGGTCATATTCCGGTTTGGCAAAAATTATACGAAAGGTCAAATCAGGCAGCTTACCAAAGATAGCAGCGACCATCTAAGACACCTGGCCTTTCAAACTGTTCAGCTCTGTTGAAATTTCTTTCAGAGCTATTTCAGCTGTCTCAGCTCGTCGGGTCAGGAGTTTTTTCTCATTTTCCCAATCCTTCTCCTTGGTAGCAAAGCTGGTCTTCAAATTTTCTGTTGCAGAAATGCTCATTTTCAGTTTGGAAGTGGAAGATTTGATTTTGGACTCTTGAATTGCTAGCCGGGTCTTTGCGTCCGACAATTGAGAGTTCAATTCCGACAAGGCATTCTGTGAAACGTCCGGATAAGTCAAGACTTGGTTCCAAATTCAAATATCCAAATTCAAGATTCAAGTCTCAAAGTACTTTATGAGTAAACCACTTGACACTTGGGGGCTAATGTATGCCAAATCAAATTTTTACGACTCTACAAACATATTTAAAGTCCCAAGTCCCTTACAAAGTAACAACACTTGGCACTTGGGGGCTAATGTACCCAGTTCAGCAAATTTATCAAGGATAAGCCAGAGGATTAAGTATTTTGAAGACGATTTTAAATTCTAAAGTACCGATTCATTGATGGTCAAAATAAACCGGTCCTTGGGGACTATAGGTGAAGTTTTTGTTTCTATCAATATCAGGCAAAGATTCAGAGGTAAAAGTCTCGGACTGTACTTTAAACCTACAGGTTATTCTGTTTCTCTCATAATCTGAAGACTTGGGGGCTGAAGGAATATTAGTAAACCGGAAACAACGTAACTCATACTTCAACTGAAGCTGCTTAACCATCTCGATCTCAGACTCACGACTAGAGTGTACATGACTAAGATAGCCGGATAAGATATCACTGGCATTGAGATGGTCATAATTGGCAACATCAAAGTGAACCTTCTGCCTCTCCAATGCTTCTTGCTTCGTTGTGCATCGAGCCAACCCCATTGGGTTCCCCGTCTCAACAAAGCGGCTCCCAGTAATTTGAACATCTTGAACACGTGGAGACGGCGGGTCAGTTGAGCTTGACGGTCCAGCTGTAGAAGGATTCATAGTGGCTTTGTCAAGGGACGGCTCCAGAGGATTTACTTCATTGACAATAGGTGGGTCTTCTGGGGCGGCAGTTAATGGAGAAGGCAGCCTAGCCAGGTCAGATGCTAGTACTGGCGGGGCTTCTGCCGATTTTGCTACCTTCGCCTTCTTGGATTTAGCCTGGCCGCTAAGGAAAAAATATTGCAGGATAGTCAGCGTCAAGATACAATTGATCAACCCAGAAGAAAAGAGGATTTTTGATTACCCAGGAGCAGTCTTGAAAGCCGGAAATTGTGTTTGTGATGAGTCGCCTGAGGAACGAGACACCTCCTGAAAAGGTAAAAGAAAGGAGTTAAAAGAAGTACAAGGAGCAGGATTTATCAAAACAAGTTAAGGACAGTAATAAGTAAACCTCGGTCGGGCGTTTTCGAGGGGTCTGTTGAAGGACGACAGCCGGTTCATCTTCAATCTCAACTTCATGGCGGCTTTCATGTTGCTGCTTTTTCAAATGGAAGTTGGGATCCAAGTGAGCTAAGGGATTAGAAAACCTTACTTTACGGATCACTCGTCGAACTTTGTGTCTTGGTAAGGGCTCTGAGTCGGAGGAAATGATACTTACCTCTGCTTCCCCGGCCTGACTGGCCCCAGTGTCATCCTGGTAAGGATTAGTGTCAATAAGATTGTTAAAAAGTTGGCCAAGGGAATCAAGGGCTACCTCTGAGTCAGACGTGTCATCAAGTTTCATTAAATCGATTTCTTGGCGTTCATGGCGGCAAGTTTCGCCTTCTTGGCAGCTTTGTGATCATATTTCACTTTCCAAAAGTTAGAATTGGCCTACAAAGACAAGAGGAAGGATCAGTGATAAACAATACGGCTAGACAAAATACAAACGAAAAAAGATCAGAATATCCTTACTTCTGGTATCGGGTTAAATTTATAGAAGGGATTTAACCCAACAACACTGCAATCTTCATACTTTGCATTCACCAGAACATTTGACACTGCGACAACGTCCTCCTCGGTTAGTTGAACCGGGGTATGACGGAGAGAGTCGTCCGGGTCTCCACCATATTCATACATCAACTTTGAATGACGGCTTAATGGAATAATCCGCCATGAGATACAGCTGTGGGTTAGATCGAATCCAGTTAAACCGTTCCCTAAGAAACCATTGATTCTTCTGATAGATGGAAGCAGCTTCTTGCGTTCAGCAATGGTAAGTTTATCTGGCAGGGCGAACTTGGTGTCAAGACGATCGGGGCGGTAACCTGACAGTGGCTTCTCGTTGGCGGGTGAGATGTCCTGACAGTAAAACCAAGTTTGGTTCCAGTCCTTTGGGTGACTTGGTAAAACTATGAGAGGGAAAACCGCACCCTGCCGGCGCTGAATTGAGATGCCTCCAAGTTCTAATCTAAGGCCATTGGTGCACTCGTTCTGGCGGTTCAGATAGAAGTACTCTCTAAATAGTTCCACAGTCGGCTCTTGCTGAAGATATACCTCACAGAGCACTTGGAAGTTACAAATATTGGATATGGAATTGGGCCCAATATCCTGAGGATGGAGTTTGAAAAAGTGAAAAACTTCTCTGAAAAACTTTGAGCCGGGCGGTGAGAAGCCCCGGTTCATGTGATCAGTAAAGACGATCACTTCACCGTCTTTTGGATTGGGTCGTTCTTCTTCCGGGTTAGGAGCACGATAAGACATGATGTTTCTAGAGGGCAGAAATCCAATGAGGAAGAACTCTTTTAGACGCTCCTCAGTTATGGTTGAGGGGACCCAATTGCAGATGGTGGGTGTCTTTGACGGCATGATGTGCAAGGGACTGGAAAAGGAAAAATAACATGTCGTTTCAATTTACGGTAAAAGGTTGAAGTTGTAAAACAAGTAACGGTGGCTTAAGCTAAGGGCTAATGACATATAAGGAAAAGAAAGCTGGAGTGGTAAGCCGTCACGACTACAGATTTTCTCAGAAAGCAGATTCAGCTCAGTGTTGGCATAAACAAGTTTCACCAAGCTATCATTACTATTTTGGATCAAATTGCTGTCCCAAAAAGGAAATATTCTAGATCTAAAAATCCAGTACAGATGAGTTTATCAGCTAACAAAGCATCTATACAGGAGAAAGAGATCTACTGCTATCAAATGAATACCAAACAGCTACCGCAGCAGTTCTACACTATCGGACGATCAGAAAAGGGCTTCGGAGGTGAAATCTACCAAGAGTCTGTGACGAACACCGACGAACACCGACGAACTCGAGAAGCCGAAATGCAGATCTAAGGCAGAGAAGGAAAGGGACTTACAGATGCAGGGCTACTGCAGAGGTTCGTTGCGTTTTCTCTGGTCAAATCAGGTTGATGTAGCGGCCTGAGGTGAAGAAGACGAGGGGATCTGTGGCGGCGGCAGAGCTCGAGCGGCAGCGAAACAGCGAGAGGAGGAAGACGAAGGGAGTACGCGAACAGGCGAGCGCGAAAATCAAGGAGACCCGAATAATGATTATCCAAAAAAATGGGCGCCTCGATTCTCGGAAGGTATTAAAAAATAAAAGATCCGTTGGAAGATGACATCATGAAAGTTTTTTGTGTTTTCAGAAGATGACGTCACGGCGGGTTACATAAGTTTTCAGACAGAGGATGAATTCCATCTCAGTATTGAAGATTGACAAAGAACAAAGTTCAAAGTCAACCTGGGGCCTAATGTTGGGGATATTACTACCAGTATGACCCGCCCAGGAGGGTCTGGGTCAGCCCTAATGGCGGGTTACATAAGAAGCCCGATAAACATTCAAGATGATAGTTTACTAAACGTATAGAAGGCCCAAAGGCCTGGGGCCGGCTTAAGGCCTAATACTATAAACCGCCGTATGTAAGGAAAGACTTGTAAAGAAAGGCATGTAAAGGAAGTCACCGAGCCGGACACGACTATGAGCCTGCCGGGACTCTGTAGGCCACCAGGCGTCAACCCGTGTATATAAGGGGACGACCCGGCGGCGGTTTAGGAGAAGAAATAACCAAGTCGATAACCAAGCCGGCGAGTTGAGCCTCTTGGAGACTGAAACCTCAGCAATACCAACCCCGACTAGACATAGGCTTTTACCTTCATCGTAAGGGGCCGAACTAGTATAAAAACTCTCCCATGTGTCCTTTGTCCCGATTAACCCCTTTAAGCTTCCTAGTGCGATGGCCCTATGACTAAGTCCTTGCTCTAGGACATCTGCCGTGTCAATTCCACGACAGTATCCACGGAAGAAATTTATATGGGTTCTATAGAGTTTTGACACTAAATATAGAGCAAAGACGTACACATCAATGCTAGTTCTATTCCACTTCTTTTTATGGCTAACCTACTATTAGCTTGGATGTATGTAACATATATGAGAGGCCAATATATAGAACATTGAAATCTTCGACGCACGAAATTTACTTATGAGTTTTTTAGAATACGTGAATAGCCGATCACTTGTATATCCACCCTGTAGTGCTTAACCTTGAAGGGTCTTGCTCTCCTTCTCCGATTAATCATGATGCATCCTGCTTCCCACGCCAATTCCATTTGTCGACAAGTCTGATCCTCAATTTTGATCTAGGTTTTGAGAGCCAGATCAAAGGTGTCGGTGCCTGAGCATTTGGGCTTGGGAGGGGAATAAAGGGCCATGAGGCATGTGAAAATGGTTTGGATGATGGCATACTATTCTGCTACAACTAAATGAACGGCTTAGATAAATTAGTAGAATCGGACACAGTCCATACCATAGTCTGGATTCTACAGTTTTATACATGATTCTATGATTTGGATCATGACTCAAGATGGATTCTACCTGATCCGATTCATAGTGGGACTTGGATCGACATGGTTCCGTAGGGTCGTGAAGTCGTAGGATTCTAGGAGTCGAGTCGGGATTCTGACTGCCTTGGCGTTGCTCATGGCGCGTGAGCTTCTGCGCTATCGTCCGGCCAGTGACCTCTACGAGGACTGGGTGGACCGCATCGCCGAGCTCGTCAGCACCGCTGGAGAGGCTCCTACACTGTCTTTCTCGCTACCTCGCCCGCCGCCTCAGGCGGGCGAGTAGCCCAGGTGAGCCTCCTCCTCCTTTCTAGCACGATGCCTTCCCCGAGCAAAGGCGTGAGACCCCCCAGTGTGACCCGCCGCGCAGGGCACCAGCGCTTGATGAAGAAAGCTGTCAGGTGGTGCAGCAGCCTGAAGGAGTGGCGCCTGCGCTCCCAGCACCGCCACTTCAAGACCGTGCGCCTCCCGAGGTGGAAGCACGTGGGCGTTAAGACCAGGCTCCCCCTCTGTGGTGGGCTCCCGTGAGCGCGACAGGCTGCCGAGTGTGCACTCTAGAGCTGTGCCGCATCGTCTGGCCCGGCAAGTTCAAGCCGGATCTCCCTCCGCGCTATGACGGCACCCCTGACACTGCTGAGTTCCTCCAGCTATACGAGCTGAGCATTGAGGCGGTGAGCGGCAAAGAGAAGGTCATGGCAAACTGGTTTCCCATGGCTCTCAAGGATGGCGCGTGAGCATTTCATCGCCAACTTCCAGGGCACTCGCGACCGCGCCCCTGCTGTAGGTGACCTTCAACGCATCAAGCAGCAGCCAGGGGAGACCATGCAGAAATACATCCAGCGCTTCACCAACGTTCGCCTCAAGATCCCTAAGGTGTCGGACGAGACAATCATTTCAGCGTTCAATGATGGTGTCCGGGACGTCAAGATGAAGGAAGAACTCACCATACACGAGGACCCGTGCTCAGCTCTAGATATGTTCAACATGGCAACCAGGTGCGCGAGGGTAGAGGAGGGTCGCCTCTCCCTCCTTGAGCTCCCGGAGGCCGACCCTGAAGACAAGAAGGCCAAGGCCAAAGACATGAAGCGCAAGGGCCTGGTTGTGCTCGCTGCCAAGCCCGAGATGAAGCGTGGCTGCGACCACCCCGAGTCCTCCAAGGGCAGCCGCCCGTTCTGCTTCTTCCACAATGTTCATAGCCACAACACCAATGATTGCCAAGAGGTCAGGGTCATCCGAGACGGGCGCCTTGGCCACCGCCCTGAGCACAACGACCGTGGCTATAGCCATGGTGGAGGCCGCTGGGACAACCGCGACCCCCATGAGGACTAGCGTCATTAGCCTCGCGAGGGCCTCTAGAGGGATCAGCCTCATGAAGACCGTCCTCAGGGCAATGTTGGCCTTCCTCTGCTGCCGTTATCGCCGAGGAGGAGTGACGACCATTGAGGGAGTCCTGGATTAGGGGGTGTCCGGATGGCTGGACTATACCTTCAGCCAGACTCCTAGATTATGAAGATACAAGATTGAAGACTTCGTCCCGTGTCCGGGAGGGACTTTCCTTGGCGTGGAAGGCAAGCTTGGCGATACGGATATCTGGATCTCCTACCATTTTAACCGACTTTGTGTAACCCTAACCCTCTCCGGTGTTTATATAAACCGGAGGGTCTTAGTCCGTAGGACACAACAATCATACCATAGGCTAGCTTCTAGGGTTTAGCCTCTCCGATCTCGTGGTAGATCTACTCTTGTACTACCCATATCATCAATATTAATCAAGCAGGACGTAGGGTTTTACCTCCATCAAGAGGGCCCAAACCTGGGTAAAACTTTGTGTCCCTTGCCTCCTGTTACCATCCGGCCTAGACGCACAGTTCGGGACTCCCTACCCGAGATCCGCCGGTTTTGACACCGACATTGGTGCTTTCACTGAGAGTTCCTCTGTGTCATCGCCGTTAGGCTTGATGGCTCCTACGATCATCAATAGCGATGCAGTCCAGGGTGAGACCTTCCTCCTTGGACAGATCTTCGTCTTCGGCGGCTTCGCACTGCGGGCCAATTCACTTGGCCATCTGGAGCAGATCGAAAGCTATGCCCCTGGCCGTCAGGTCAGATTTGGAAGTTTAAACTACACGGCTGACATCCGCGAGGACTTGATCATCGACGGATTCGATCCACTGCCGAACGCGCCGCACTGTCACGATGAGCATGATTTAGCTCTGCCGCCGAACAGTGCCCTGGAGGCCGCACCCGCATCGGCTTCGACCCTTAATTCAGAGCCAACTGCGCCGATCGAGGATGGGTGGTTGGATGTAGCCTCGGGGGCTGTGAACCCAACGGCAATCGAGCCGAACACCAGCACCGCACTCCGCGAGACTCGTGACTCCAAGGAGCCGGACTCCTCTCCGGACTCCGAACCCTCCGCGCCCCTGCCGATCGAATCCGATTGGGCGCCGATCATGGATTTTACTGCCGCGGACATCTTTCAGCACTCGCCTTTCGGCGATATTCTGAAGACACTAAAGTCTCTCTCTTTATCAGGAGAGCCCTGGCCGGACTACAGTCAGCAAGGTTGGGATACAGACGATGAAGAAATTCAAAGCCCACCCACCACCCACTTTGTAGCCACTGTCGACGATTTAACCGACATGCTCGACTTCAACTCCGAAGACATCGACGGTATGGACGCCGATGCAGGAGACGATGAAGAACCAGCACCTATTGGGTCCTGGAAAGCCACCTCCTCATATGACATATACATGGTGGACACCCCAAAAGAAGGAGATGGCGATGGAACAGTGGAGGATGACCCCTCCAAGAAACAGCCTAAGCGCCGGCGTCAGCGGCGCCGCTCAAAATCCCGCCAAAGCAAATACGGTGATTCCAGCACGGGAGATAATAATACTCCGGAGAGTGCCGAAGAAAACCCCCTCCAGCAAGATTCAGCACAGCAGGATGGAGAAGCCAGCCCTCATGAGAGAGCGGCAGACAGAGAGGTCGAGGACGATAATTATATGCCTCCCTCCGAAGACGATGCAAGCCTCAACGACGACGAATTCGTCGTGCCAGAGGATCCCGTCGAGCAAGAGCGTTTTCAACGCAGGCTTATGGCCACGGCAAGAAGCCTCAAGAAAAAACAACAACAGCTTAGAGCTGATCAAGATTTGCTAGTCGACAGATGGACTAAAGTCCTTGCGGCTGAAGAGCATAAACTCGAACGCCCCTCCAAGAGCTACCCAAAGCGCAGGTTGCTACCCCAATTAGAGGAGGAAGCACTTAAACCTACATCACCAGCACTTGATACGGCCGACCGGCCACCTCGTGGCCGCGACAGAGAGGCCTCTCGGCCCTCCACTCAAGCCGCACCCCATACCAAGGCACGGGAAAATGCGCCAAACCTGCGAGATATGTTGGAGGACAAGGCAACGCAAACAAGATCGATCTACGGATCACGTGGGCGCCCCACGACTCGAGACGATAATCGTCACGCCGGACACAAATCCGGTAGGGCCGAACACAGTAGACAAAGCTCATTGGAGCTACGTCGTGATATAGCCCAGTGCAGAGGCGCCGCACACCCACTATGCTTCACAGACAAAGTAATGGATCATCAAATCCCCGAGGGTTTCAAACCCGTAAACATCGAATCATACGATGGTACAACAGATCCTGTGGTATGGATCGAGGATTATCTCCTTCATATCCACATGGCCCGCGGCGATGATCTCCACGCCATCAAATACCTCCCACTCAAGCTTAAAGGACCAGCTCGGCATTGGCTTAACAGCTTGTCAGCAGGATCAATCAGTTGTTGGTAGGACCTGGAAGCCGCATTCCTCGACAATTTCCAGGGCACTTATGTGCGACCACCAGACGCCGATGACCTAAGCCACGTAATTCAGCAGCCAGAGGAATCGTCCAGTTAATTCTGGACACGGTTCCTAACAAAGAAAAATCAAATAGTCGACTGTCCGGACGCAGAGGCCCTAGCAGCCTTCAAGCACAATATCTGTGACGAGTGGCTTGCCCGGCACCTTGGACAGGAAAAGCCGAAATCTATGGCAGCACTCACGACACTCATGACCCGCTTTTGCGCGAGAGAAGACAGCTGGCTTGCTCGTAGCAACAATATGACCAAAAACCCTGGTAATTTGGATACTAGGGACAGTAGTGGCAGGTCGCGTCGCAACAAGCAGAAGCGCCGCATTAACGACGACAATGCTGAGGATGCGGCAGTTAATGCCGGATTCAGAGGCTATAAATCCGGCCAGCGGAAGAAGCCATTCAAAAGAAATCCTAGGGGCCCGTCCAGTTTGGACCGAATACTCGACCTCTTGTGCCAGATACATGGCACCCCCGAAAAGCCGGCCAATCACACCAACAGGGATTGTTGGGTGTTCAAGTAGGCAGGCAAGTTAAATGCCGAAAATAAAGACAAGGGGCTGCATAGCGATGACGACGAAGAGCCCTGGCCGCCGAACAACAGTGGACAGAAGGGTTTTCCCCCACAAGTGCGGATGGTGAACATGATATACGCAACCCACATCCCCAATAGGGAGCGGAAGCGCGCGTTAAGGGACATATACGCGGTAGAGCCAGTCACCCCAAAGTTCAACCCATGGTCCTCCTGCCCGATCACCTTTGATCAAAGGGACCATCCCACTAGCACCCATCATGGCGGATTCGCCGCATTGGTTCTTGTCGGATTTCGGGTTCTGGCAGACCCTTGAGGTTTGAACACTTGGTGCGCGCGGAGATTTCGCCTCCTACCTACCTGCACCCCTCCGCCATGCAAAGATCTAAGCTATGGAAAGAATAACACGAAGGACACAGGGTTTATACTGGTTCGGGCCACCATTGTGGTGTAATACCCTACTCTAGTGTGTGGTGTGGTGGATGGCCTCTTGGGCTGATCATGATGAACAATACAAGGAAGAACAACCTCGCGAGGGTCTGCTCTTGGCTGGGGCGATGAACTGCTGGGAGGAGTTCAGTCACCCTTCTCTCTCTCTCTCTCCCTCTCTTTTCGTTCCTATCTGTCGCCCCCCTTGTTCTGTGGGTGGCTGGTCCTATTTATAGAGGCCCTGGTCCTCTTCCCAAATATCAAGCGAGAAGGGAGCCAACAATGGCGGGCTAATTTGAAGGGGGACAACTAGTACCAGCTATCCTGACAAAAGTAGTCTTCGCCTGCACAAAGCTCTGGTGGTGACGCCGTCTTGGGCTCCACAATGACCTCTGTCTTGCAGTCCTCCTGGTCTTGGTCTTGTTGCACCGAAATGGCAACCTTTGCCTGATGCCTCGGTACTCCGCGGCTGCGCTTGCTCCCTTTGCACCAAAGAGGAAAGGAGTCCCTGCACGGGCTGGCACCCGCCTGGCGCCTTTGGTCGTCATGGCTTGCGTCACGGGCACCTCATGAGGTACCCCGCCTTGATCTCTCCGCCGCCTCGCGAGCCAGCCTGATGAGGCCGTGCTTGAGGAAGCTCCGCATCGTCCGCCCCGCGAGGCTTGGCCCCTCGCGAGGGTCTTGGGTCTGTGTTGGTGAAGATGGGTCATGCTGCCCCCCCCTTTGAGCCACCCCGCAGGCCGCAGGCAGGCAAGTCTGGGGACCCCCGTTCCCAGAACGCCGACAATAGCCCCCGGGCCCAAGGCGCGCCCGGACTTGGCCGTGCAGGGAGGCGGAAGGGCAAGAGCGAAGCGCCGCGGGCCCTAACAGCCTGCGGCCTTAGGCGCCGCGTGGCGGTTGATTGGACGTGGGCGTCTCCACTTCCCCATGGTGCCTCGGAAATTGCATGGATTGGACAAGTCCCTGCATGCAAAGCGGGTCACGATTACCTGCGATCGTGGAGGTCGGCGGTTGGCCTTCGCCGTCTATAAGTACGGAACGGCGTGCGCCCTTCTAGTTCATCCCCCTTGCTTCTCCTTCTTCCCGGTCCTTGCTCCGTCTTGCTGCGATGGCTCCGATCCGCCGGTTCTCGACGGTAGAGAAGGGAAAGGCCCCCCGAGAGGAACCTGACCCGCTCCCGCCGAAGAAACGGCTCGTCCTTCGTGGCTCGGACGAGGGAGCCCATCAGGTGGTGCTGAGGCCTTGGTGCGAGCGGGCACCGCCGGGGTTCCCGCTTCCCTTGTATGCCCACATCGAGGGCCCTGAAGGAGCTGATGCTGATCGCCACGGGCGGCGCCGCCGTCGGCGCCGATGGGTCATGAAGGTGTGGATCGTCCCCCCTGGGGTCCACACCGAGGGCTCCTCCCGAGAGCTCGTGCTCCATGTTGCCATGCCTCCTCAGTCTTGGATTCACCTTCCTCCCTTCTTCACCTCCATTGTCCCACAGGGAGAGCCCCTGGAGCTTTGGCTGCAGCACGCCGGCTGCAGCACCCTCGCGACCAAGGCAGAGGTCGCGGTCGTTGCCACGGGCGAGGTCTTCATGACTCGAGGCTGGAGCGAAATCGCTCGGGTTTGTAGGAAAAGAGGCGCCTTCGCGATTCACTTGGAGTACGACGGTGCTTCGTTGATGTTCTTCAAGGTCTTCGATGCGAACAGGCGCCGGCTGGAGTGCTACCCTGGGAGAGGTGGCCGGGACCCTGCTGCTGCGAGGACTGGGCCCGCCGACCGCTCCCTTGGCGGCTCCTCAGGCGGTGGAGGCGTCGGAGGTTCCAGCGACTCCAGCAAGCTCTTCGCGACTCCGGAGATGAGCGACGACAGCTACGAGCCCCCGAGCCGGCGCCGCTCCTGGAGCAGGGCGGGCTCATCAGGCCGCCGCCGACTCTGATCTGGATGGGGTTGGCGCCGGTGCTTGATGGCCCACTGTTGATGATGGCGTCTTCTACAGGGGCGCGCGTAGTTAGTGCCCCTTTAGGATCTGTTCCCTGCGAGGAATCAAAGACGCGTCCCGTGGGGGCTTGTAAGGTGCATGTGATCCTGTTTTGTTAATATAACCCTTGTCGTAGAATTGTGCGAGTTGCTCATTCCGTCTTAGCTCCGTCCTCCCTTTCGAACCTCACGAGGGCTTGGTGCTCTGCACTGACAGGTCCCAGTCCCAAGGCGGCTTCAGTCGTCGCTGGTATGCCAGGTCGCGATGCCGTGGTCAAGGCCAGGAGGTGAGCGACCCGGAGTCCGGTAAGAGCCCCTGAGTCGCGATGCTCAAGAGGTCCCCTTTGGCGCTCAAGCAGCCGTCGTTCGGTGAGAAAGGAGAGCGGCGTCGCTAACACGGGATTGCATTAGGTGCGGGGATGATGCCACGGTAGCTGGCGCTTCCGGGTGGTGACTTATCTTGAGAATCAGGGGCCGCTCTCTGATGTGTCACCGGGTCCGTGCATCGGCAGGCATGAGGTTGCTTGGCGAGGTCCTCGCGTGTCACTCCCCTCTCACCTTTGCTCCCCTTTCTGCTCTACGTCCTCGGGTCCCGGCCCTTGAGCGAGTCTCAGTCGTCGCTGGTATGCCAGGTCGCGATGCCGTGGACAAGGCCAGAGGGTGAGGGCTGGAGAGCCAGTAGGAGCCCTGAGTCGTGATGCTCAGGCACCCCCCTTTAACGTGCAAGCGGTTCGCGCGGACGAGAGTGAAGGAGACACCGCAAGGGCCTCGCCTGACGCAGATCCTTTAGGAGATCCTGTAGATCCATCATAGAAAAAACGAGGGGGTTGCCATGACAATTGATAGTCAGCCGTTGGTTGCTTCCGAGGGGTAATGAGGCACTGAAGGCTTGACGAGGTGGCGCCATGCGGGGCTGCCGCGGCCAGAGCTCAGCCATTCAGCTTTGTCGGTGTTGCAGGGATGGACCCATGCGCAAGCGTCGTGCCGTTTGGGAGCAGTTCCGTCAGTTGAGCGGGCAACTAGGTCAAGCACATTAGCCGCGGAGGAGTGGATTCGTTTAAATAGATGCTGGGAGGGCGGACATCATTGGGTCTGGCCCGAGCGACTTGGGGATCATGCAGCCCGAGGGGTGCCCCCCACAAGGTAAGCTAATGACATGAAATAAAAGGGATACACGCCGCAGGGGCGGACCCACGCGGCCTGGGAATAATGCAGCCCTGGGGGGGGGGGCGCTCCTAGCTGGAAGTGAAACTTGAAAGATGTCAGCTGGTGACATTGAGGACGAAGGGGTGTTGGTGTAGCAGACTTGGTGGGCCGCAGAAGCCGATCCTCACGAGCCCCCAGGCCCAGGGGCCTCAGGAGGTTCCGGAGGCGCTGGCGGCTCTCTGCGGACCATCTCCATCTCCGCCAGGGCTGCGGAACGCCTGGCCTCTTGTGCCTCCATGATGCCCCTCATGAGGCGCTGGTACGTGGCAGCCGCGTTCAGCAAGCCGTAAGGCATGCGAACGTAGCTGTGGGGTGGACCTCCGCAGCGCCCCACGCGCGTGGGCCAGAGGCGCTCCAGAGAGGCGACTCGGTTGAGCCCTGGTATGTCGATGCAGATGCGCAGCCCTCCATCCTCGCCTGGAGGGGGGCCACTGCTGGTAGGCGGCGGCCGCCTTTCATGACTCTTGACTCCTGTAGCTCCTGAATGGCCTTGCTGATGAACTCCCAAGGGTCTGGCTCTCCTTGCCTTGCTCCTTCTTGAGGGAAACGTGCTTCGAAACACGCCTCCATGTGGTGCCCAAGTGCCTCCCTCGTGACCCTAGCCAGGTCGGTGGCCCTCCAGGGGAGAGCCCCCGAGCCCTGCCTGAGGAGGGCGCCGGGCGCGCTTTCCTATGCGACGGAAGGAGGTTCCCCCTGGGCAGGCGCGGGCCCAGAGGGGCCTGCCTCCTGAGGGGCCGGGCCGGACGATGTCTTCTTCTTCTTGGGGGCGGTCTCGGGAAGCCTCCTGCTTCCGCGATCCGGGTCTTCCAGTGACACAGCCTGAAAGGCTCGTTCCAGGGAACACACCGCGTCCTTCTCTTCACAGGGCACCGTGATGACTCCGCCACTCCCTGGCATCTTGAGGACGTTGTAGCCGTGGTGAGTTACGACCATGAACTTGGCCAGCGCTGGGTACCCAAGGATGGCGTTGTACGGCAGGCGAATGTGAGCGACGTCGAAGTCGATGAGCTCGGTGCGGTAGTTGTCGCGTGCCCCGAAGGTGACAGGGAGGCGGACCTGCCCAATCGGGACCGTGGAGCCGTTGGTGATTCCGGAGAAAGGCATGGTTCGCTGAAGCTGGCTGTAGGGCACTTGGAGATTGTTGAATGTTTCCACGGATAGGACGTTGAGCCCTGCCCCACCATCGATGAGGGTCCTGGTGACCACCACGTTGCTGATGATTGGGGAACAAAGCATTGGGAGGACTCCGGATGTAGCCGCACACTTGAGCTGATCCGTTGAGCTGAACGTGATGGCGCATGCCGACCACCTGAGAGGGCGCGTGGCTTCAAGCCTGGGGAGGACTGCATTCACTTCGCGGGCGAACTGCTTGAAGATGCGTTGAGAGGCTGGGGCTTGAGCCCCGCCCAGGATGTAGGCAACCGCGCGCGGCTCCTGGAAGCCCCCAGCCCCCTCTTCTTGGTGGCGGTCCTCGTTTCTCCTTGGTTGCGGCGGCAGTGGAGGGAGGCCTGCGTTGCCATGCGGGCGATCCTCGCGAGGCTGATCCCTCCAGTCTCCCTCGCGAGGCGGGTCTTGCCAGCGATCCTCACGAGGTTGATCGCGCCACCCTTGGCGCGGGCCACGGTCTTCCTAGCGTCCTGCGTTCCTTCCTCCTCCTCAACCGTAGCCCCGGTCACCACGGTCAAGGCGACGGCCGATCCTTCCTTCTCGCACGGCTCAGAGCTCTTGACATTCATTGGTGTTGTGGGTGTGGAGGTCGTGGTACACACAGTACCGGCTGCCCTTGGAAGGTTCGGGCTGATCTCTGCCCCGCTTGGTGTCTGGTTCTGCCGCGAGCATGGCAGCCCCCTTGCGCTTCACATCCTTGGCCTTGGGCTTCTTCTCTTTTGGGTCTACGGCAGGCAGCTCGAGGAGGGAGAGACGCCCTTCCTCAGCCCTGGCACACTTGGTTGCCAAGTTGAACAGCTCCAAGGAAGTGCACAGGTCTTCATGCATCGCCAGCTCCTCCTTCATCTTGACATCGCGCACGCCGTCGGAGAAGGCTGAGATGATGGCCTCCTTAGTCACCTTGGGAATCTTGAGGCGTGCATTATTGAAGCGCTAGATGTACTTCTGCAGGGTCTCCCCAGGTTGTTGCTTGATGCGGCACATGTCGCTCACGGCGGGTGGCCGGTCGCGAGTACCTTTGAAGTTGGCGATGAAGCGGGTGCGCATCTCGTCCCAGGAGGAGATCGTGCCTGGAGCCAGGTTCAGGAGCCAGGTGCGGGCCCCGTCCTTGAGCGCCATGGGGAACTAGTTCACCATGACCTTCTCGTCTCCGTTGGCAGCTTCGATGCCCAGCTCATAGAGCTGGAGGAACTCCGCAGGGTCAGCCATGCCGTCGTAACGAGGAGGCAGGTCTGGCTTGAACTTGCCGGGCCACGCGACACTGCGCAGCTCGGTGGTGAAAGCACGACAGCCTGCTGTGGCCACGGGAGGCCTTGGGTGACGGAGAGCTTGGTCTTGCATGTCCCCACGCGCTGTAGCCAGGTCTTGACATGCGGGAGCAGGAGCATGGTCGCGACTGCTGGAGCAGGGAGTGCCCGGGCAGCTTCTTGCGGGCGAGGGACTTCCTGGCAGCTCTGCTCTTGCTGCGCTGGCACCTGACAGAGCGGGTTCCGCCCAGGGCCCACGCGCCTTGGAGCCATGGCGCCTTCTTGAGGAGGAGGAGGCCGGGGCGCCGCTGGAGCTTCGTCGCCCGTGCGGGGCGGGGTGCGGTGCAGCGGAACGGACGACGCAAGAGAGCCCCCTGTGGCACGGATGAGCTCGGCGACGCGGTTGAGCCATTCTTCATAGACGTCGTTGACGGGACGGTAGCGCAGGAGCTCGTTTGCCGCGATGAGCGCAGCTCGAGCCTCCATGGGTGCGCGGAGCGCGCGGGAAGAAGAACCAGCTGGGGTGAGCGAGGGAGTTGCGGTGCGGTCGTCTTGCCGCACGGACGGATGCTGAGACGATGCTTGCTGCTCGTCCCCCGCCGGGCCGGTGGCGGTGTTGACGACAGGTGACGGGGAACGGCGAGGATGCCCGCCGACAGTAGCCGTCTGGGCGACGCGGGAAGCGAGAGCAGCCTGGCGCTCGGCGCGGGCCCGACGAGCGT
The DNA here is from genome assembly GCF_018294505.1 of Triticum aestivum. NCBI lineage: Eukaryota > Viridiplantae > Streptophyta > Magnoliopsida > Poales > Poaceae > Triticum > Triticum aestivum. The sequence continues at coordinate 209,080,497 of NC_057800.1, read as the reverse complement.
CAGACATGGGCGCGATGGTCGGAGGAGAACGGGGTGGTGGAAGATAAATTCCAGCGCACCCCTACCTGGCGCGCCAAATGTCGGATTTTGGGTTCCGGCAGACCCTTGAGGTTCGAAACTGGGGTGCGCACGGAGATTTCGCCTCCTACCTACCCGCACCCCTCCGCCACGCAAAGATCTAAGCTATGGAAAGAACAACACGAAGGACACAGAGTTTATACTGGTTCAGGCCACCGTTGTGGTGTAATACCCTACTCCAGTGTGTGGTGTGGTGGATTGCCTATTGGGCTGATGATGATGAACAATACAAGGAAGAACAACCTCGCGAGGGTCTGCTCTTGGCTGGGGCGATGGACTGCTCGGAGGAGTTCAGTCACCCTTCTCTCTCTCTCTCCCTCTCTTTTCGTTCCTATCCGTCGTCCCCCTTGTTCTGTGGGTGGCTGGTCCTATTTATAGAGGCCCTGGTCCTCTTCCCAAATATCGAGCGGGAAGGGAGCCAATAATGGCGGGCTAATTTGAAGGAGGACAGCTAGTACCAGCTATCCTGACAAAAGTAGTCTTCGCCTGCACAAAGCTCTGGTGGTGACGCCGTCTTGGGCTCCACAATGACCTCCGTGTCATCCGCCCCGCGAGGCTTGGCCCCTCGCGAGGGTCTTGGGTCTGCGTTGGTGAAGATGGGCCGTGCTGGGCCCCCCTTTGAGCCACGCCGCAGGCCGCAGGCAGGCAAGTCTGGGACCCCCGTTCCCAGAACGCCGACAGTTCTAGACCCAATTATTGATGGATTTCATCTCACTAGAGTCCTTATGGACGGCGGCAGCAGCCTGAACCTGCTTTACCAGGATACAATGCGGAAAATGGGCATAGATCCCTCGAGGATTAAGCCCACCAAAACGACCTTTAAAGGCGTAATACCAGGTGTAGAGGCCAACTGTACAGGCTCAGTCACACTTGAAGTGGTCTTCGAATCTCCGGATAATTTCCGAAGCGAGGAGTTAATCTTTGACATAGTCCCATTCCACAGTGGCTATCACACACTGCTCGAGCGAACCGCATTCGGCAAGTTCAATGCGGTAGCGCACTACGCATACCTTAAGCTCAAGATGCCAGGCCCTCGAGGAGTAATTACGGTCAATGGAAACACCGAACGCTCCCTCCGAACGGAGGAGCACACGGCGGCCCTTGCAGCGGAAGTACAAAGCAGTCTCTCCAGGCAGTTCTCCAGTCCGGCCATTAAATGTCCGGACACCGTCAAGCGCGCCCGGAGTAACCTACAACAAGACCGCCTGGCACGTTCTGAGCAGGCGTAGCAATGCGGCCCCAACCTCAGCCCTCGCAAAAATGCGACACCAGTGCTTCGCGTACATAACTACGCTCTAGAAATACCATGGGTACAGGGGGAGGGGCACCATCACGGCATGCCCGAAACACGGCTTAAACCGCACCAGGGGCTGCCGATTTTTTAATTTTCTCTTACTTTCAGGACTCCATTCTTCTGAAGGCCTGTCCGGCAGTTCAATTGCCGCACAAACGATGCAAGAACCAGGGAAGCAGACAAGCCATGCCACATTATGGAACTCCCAGGTGGTCTCTATCACGAGCAGTATACCTATTTCGCATACCATTCCGCAGCCTGCCCCTGGAACGGACATGTTAAATAGTCCAACCTTTTGCTTATCGCATTATTTGTATCGTTCTGCTTTGATCGCAGCCCTTTTTAATAAACAATGCATAGCTTTTGCCTATTTTTACATTACTCTTTTTTTTACAAATATATGTTCCTTAACGACATGTTGCACCCGTACACTTTGGTACGGCCAAAATACACCAGGGGCTTTAGTACCCCTCAATATGCTGTGAGTAGTCTGAACACTTTAACAAGTGCGGCACCCCAAACTTATAGCATTATATGCATCGGCTCCGAATCATGTCTTGGGTCAATAGTTGGGTTTGCCCGGCTCCTATGTTTTGGTGCCTTACGTTCCGCTATGTCGGCTAAGGTACCACTAGGAGAACTACTGCGATTGTGCCCCAGTTGAGCTGGGTCGAGCACCTCAGTAGAGAAAGCTAAAACTGACTGTCATGATGAAGCGAGAGCTGGTCGCTGTTCGAGAGGTTTTTCGAGTCCCTAAAGACTTATGCCGCTTAGAGCGAGGAGTCGGCTCTGTCCGGCCAAGGCATGGATAGCGCCCCAAACTCGGTCTTCCGAATACCAGGGGCTTTGCCAAAATTTAAAATTATAGAATTCTATGGCTAAGTGCGAGTGTTCACGCATTATAGTCTGATTGCCTTGTTCGTTGTGCTGAGCGCCTCCCTCGAAGGACCCAAACATGGGGAAAATAGCGCTCAGGTTTATCCACGAACACCCTAGCACTAGCGGCATGGGGGCAGAAGCCGACGACTCGCCATCTCTCAAAATTGATAAACAGCCGCACAGAAGGTAATAGTTTAAATTCCAACAGCATTGCTTAGCGCATATGAACAAGTTTTCAGCGCACAGGACAAAACGAGCGAGTTTTACTCAAATATTACATCCCTGGAACATTCATCGGCCATAAGGCGGGCACCCTTCAGAACATCCTTATAATAATTCTCGGGCTTGCGATGCTCTTTCCCCGGCGGTGGCCCGTCCTTCACAAGCTTCTCAGCATCCAGCTTGCCCCAGTGCACCTTAGCACGGGCAAGGGCCCTACGAGCACCTTCAATGCAGACGGAGCGCTTGATGACTTCAAGCCTTGGACAGGCCCCCACCAGCCGCCGCACCAGCCCGAAATAGCTCCTAGGTAGAGCCTCTCCAGGCCACAACCGAACTATGAGGCCCTTCATGGCCTGTTCGGCCACCTTGTGGAGCTCAACCAGTTGCTTCAGCTGGTCGCTCAGGGGCACGGGGTGTCCGGCCTCAGCATACTGAGACCAGAACACCTTCTCTGTCGAGCTGCCCTCCTCGGCTCGATAGAATGTGGCGGCATCGGACATGCTACGGGGAAGATCTGCGAATGCTCCTGGAGAGCTCCGGATTCGGGTAAGTAACAAGTAACTCACGTTTATGTGTTTGCTTTGAATAAAGAATGCCTTACCTGCCGCTATCATTTTCACCGCATCCAACTCCTGGAGGATCTTCTGGGATTCGGCCTTGGCAGACTTGGCATTTTCAATAGCCACCGCGAGCTCGGACGCTCGTGTCTTTGAGTCAAGCTCCAAACTCTCATGTTTTTTCATGAGAGCCTGGAGCTCTTGCCGCACCTTGCCAATCTGGGCCTCATACTTCTCCCGCTCGGTGCGCTCCGTGGCCGCCCTCTTCTCAGCCTCGAACAGCACTTGCTTAAGGGTCGCCACCTCAGACGTGGCCCCTACAATAGCCATGATAATCCTGTCATTTTTTGCAATTGCACTTTTTTTATATATATTTAAACAAGGTATTTCTTACCTTCCTTGTCCTCGAGCTGCTTCTTGGCACGCCCGAGCTCTTGCTCGGACTGCTCGAGGTTTTGCTTTAGTGTGTCCACTTCCGCAGTCAGTGCGGCGGACGCCAGCAGAGAAGCCTGCATACGCATATTGACTCCTTTTTGTTAGACTCCTGCGAATTTTATTTGATCCTCTATTCGGCTTTTCTTCCCGAACGCCAAACATAGCATCAGGGGCTACTGTCTATGCGGTAATATTATTTACACATTCTTTACTTACCTCAAAGCCTGTTAAAAGGCTAGCACAAGCTTCAGTCAGTCCACTCTTGGCGGACTGAACCTTCTGGACCACCGCACTCATAATGGTGCGGTGCTCCTCGTCGATGGAGGCGCCTTTGAGCACCTCCAACAGATTGTCCGGCGCCTCCGGTTGGACGGGGGTCACCGGCACAGTGGGCTTGCTCCTCTTGGAAGGAGGTCTCTCGCTGGACTTTGGAACCTTTGAAGGTTCCGGAGCGGTGTCCGGCCTAGAGCCGAACTTGGAGCCCTAGGGGGTTTTATCCCCTTTACTCCTGGAGTCCGGGAGGTCACCTTGCGGCGCCTCCAGGACCACCTCCTCCTGGCTTGGAACCTGTTGGGACAACACTTTGGCGTCGTCCGTAGGGCGGGGGGAGGTAGCCGTCGGAAGTGAATTCACATCCGACGTGTCCAGTGAACCGCTCGACGACACGTCGAGCCGGTATTTGGGTGGGCTGCATAATCATATTCGACATAAGGGAAAGCTGTGCAATAAAGGAATACTATGAATTACTCTGGTATCCGGATACTTACGATTTCGCCAGGGGCTTGGCCCTGAGAGGCCACTCCTCTCCGCCATCATCGGCGTTGGTGGAGTAGTTCGGAGGAAGGGTTTTCCCATTCTTGGACCCTTCGGCCTCCCCAGTGAGGGCGGCCTTCCTTTTCTTCTCTCCCCCCGCTCGAGGGGGAGAGATCTCTTCTTCCTCCTCCTCGTCTTCACGGGAGGAATGCGCCTTGGAGCCATCGGATGATGAACCCGACACCTCCTGGTGCCGGGCACTTTTTTGAGTCCCCTTGGCCTTCTTCTCCGGCACCACATAGGGTGCCGGAACCAGCAGCTTCGCCAAGCGGGCATCGGCTGGGTCTTTGGGCAAAGGAGCCGGACAGTCGATCTGTCCGGACTTCGCCTACCAATCCTGTCAGAGGTAAGGGAGCTTAGATCTCGCATAGAGTTAAACTATGAAAAACTAATACCCTGTAAAAGGTACAAACAACTTACTGTGCTAGCGTGACGCTGCGCGCTGAATCCGCGATCCTCGGTAGTGGATGCGGGAGCCTCGGCGCCCTTGAAAAGCACCTTCCAGGCATCTTCGTACATCGTGTCAAAGAGCCTACTCAGAGTTCGGTGCTGCGCTGGTTTAACTCCCACAGATTAAAGGTTCGTTGTTGACACGGGAGGATCCAGTGGATGAGCACAACTTGGACTATGTTGACAAGCTTGAGCTGCTTGTTTACCAGGGTTTGGATGCATGTTTGTAGTCCAATCACCTCTCCTTTGCTACCCCATGACAGGCCCATCTCTTTCCAGGACGTGAGCCGCGTTGGGGGTCCGGACAGGAACTCGGGGGCTGCGACCCACTCAGGGTCGCGCGGCTCGGTGATGTAAAACCACCCCGATTGCCACCCCTTCAGGGTCTACACAAAGGAGCCCTCGAGCCATAAGATGTTGGGCATCTTGACCACCATGGCGCCTCCGCACTTTGCCTGGTTGCCGCACACCACCTTCGGCTTGACATTGAAAGTCTTGAGCCATAGGCCGAAATGGGGGCGGATGCGGAGGAAAGCCTCGCACACGACGATAAACACCGAGATGTTGAGGATGAAGTTCAGGGCCAGATCATGGAAATCCAGGCTGTAGTAGAACATGAGTCCCCAGACGAATGGGTGGATAGGAAAGCCCAGTCCACGGAGGAAGTGGGGAAGGAACACTACCCTCTCATGGGGCCTTGGGGTGGGGAGGAGCTGCCCCTCTTCGGGAAGCCGGTACACGATGTCGTTAGACAAGTATCCGGCCTTCCTTAGTTTTTTGATGTGTCCCTCCGTGACGGAGGAGACCATCCACTTGCCTCCCGCTTCGGACATGACTAGAGAAGGTTGAGGTGGGGAGTGCGGACTTGGGCGCTGGAGCTCGAGTGCGCGAAAATGGTAGGCAAAGGAGGAAGAAGGCGTAGGTGAAAAGGTCGATCCTTATCCCCTTATATGGGTGGACGCAACTACGTGTCCCCACCAGCCTGGTAAAACTCGCTTATCTCCAAGCGCCGTAATCAATGGCGCAGTTGGGTTACCCACGCCCGTATTGATGAGAATCCCAAAATAAGGGGACACGATCTCTGCTTCGACGAGACGTGCCAAGGAAACCGCCTCGCATGACACGCTGAGGTGGGACAATAAAATGATTCGAATAAAGGCTTGGCTGTGGTGCGATGTCACACTACGGAATACGTCAGCAGACTAGATTTGTGTAAATATTATTCTCTCTATGGTAGTATGTGGAAACTTATTTTGCAGAGCCGGAAACTATTCTTTGTGTTCAAAATCTTCTATGCAGTACTTGGAGGAGGAACCCGCCTTGCAATGCCGAAGACAATCTGCGCGCCGGACTCGTCATCATTGAAGCCTGGTTTAGGGGCTACTGAGGGAGTCCTGGATTAGGGGGTGTCCGGATGGCCAGACTATACCTTCAGCCGGACTCCTGGACTATGAAGATACAAGATTGAAGACTTTGTCCCGTGTCCAGGAGGGACTTTCCTTGGCGTGGAAGGCAAGCTTGGCGATACGGATATGTGGATCTCCTACCATTGTAACCGACTTTGTGTAACCCTAACCCTCTCCGATGTCTATATAAACCGGAGGGTTTTAGTCCGTAGGACACAACAATCATACCATAGGCTAGCTTCTAGGGTTTAGCCTCTCCGATCTCGTGGTAGATCTACTCTTGTACTACCCATATCATCAATATTAATCCAGCAGGACGTAGGGTTTTACCTCCATCAAGAGGGCCCGAACCTGGGTAAAACTTCGTGTCCCTTGCCTCCTGTTACCATCCGGCCTAGACGCACAGTTCGGGACCCCCTACCCGAGATCCGCCGGTTTTGACACCGACAACCACCGCCAAGACGATGGGGATGGGCGCTTCTAAGAGCAACGTGCCATCGCTTGCATCCTAGGCGGCACTCAAGCCACGCCTCCCATCGTATCTTCAAGCAGTTCACTCGTGAGGTGAACGCAGCACTCCCCAAGCTCGAGGCAACGCGTCCACTCAGGTGATCCAAGTACGCCATCACCTTCAACTCTACCGATGTAACACCCACAATGCGGCTATATCTCCCACGTGTCGGGGCATGACTTAGAGGCCTAGCCGCATGGTAGGCATGTCGCAAGAGGGGTAATCTTTACACATCCCATGTACTGAATAAGAAAGGGATAAGGAGGCCCCTTACAATCGCCACTTCACACAATACATAAATATATCATACTTCATCCAGAATACAATCAAGGTCCGACTACGGAACGAAAATAAAGAAAGACAACCCCAAATGCTAGATCCCCGATCGCCCCAATTGGGCTCCTCTACTGATCATCCGGAAAACAAACATAGTAACAACCCGAATCCTCGTCGAACTCCCACTTGAGTTCGGTAGCATCCCCTACACTGGCATCATCGGCAGCTGCATCTCTTTGGAAGTATCTGTGAGTCACGGGGACTCAGCAATCTCACACCCTCGCGATCAAGACTATTTAAGCTTAAAGGTAGGAAAAGGTAGTGATGTGGAGCTGCAGAAAGCACTAGCATATATGGTGGCTAACTGACGCAAATGAGATCGAGAAGATAAGCAAAGCACGGTCGAGAAGCTAAAAGTGATCAAGAGGTGATCCTGAAACTACTTACATTCAAGCATAACACAAGAACCGTGTTCACTTCCCAGACTCCGCCGAGAAGAGACCATCACGGCTACACACGTGGTTGATGCATTTTAATCAAGTTAAGTGTCAAGTTCTCTACAATCCGATATTAACAAATTCCCGTCTACCCATAACCGTGGGCACGGCTTTCGAAAGTTCAAACCCTGCAGGGGTGTCCCAACTGAGCCCATCACAATCTCCCACGGTCAACGAAGGATATTCCTTCTACCAGGAAGACCCGATCAGACTCGGAATCCCGGTTAAAAGACATTTCGACAATGGTAAAACAAGACCAGCAAAGCCGCCCGGATGTGCCGACAAATCCCAATAGGAGCTGCAAATATCTCGTTCTCAGGGCACACCGGATGAGCACTCCGTACAACTAAAACCAACCCTCGAGTTTCCCTGAGGTGGCACTCCAAAGGACTCTAGTTTGGACCAACACTCAGATGAGCACTGGCCCGGGAGTTTAAAATAAAGATGACCCTTGAGTCTGCGAAACCCAAGGGAAAAAGGCTTAGGTGGCAAATGGTAAAACCAAGGTTGGGACTTGCTGGAGGAGTTTTATCCAAAGCGAACTGTCAAGGGGTTCCCACAACACCCAACCGCGTAAGGAACGCAAAATCAAGGAACATAACACTGGTATGACAGAAACTAGGGCGGCAAGAGTGGAACAAAACACCAGGCATAAGGCCGAGCCTTCCACCCTTTACCAAGTATATAGATGCATTAAAGTAATCAAGATATAATAATGATATCCCAACAATATCCATGTTCCAAACATGGAATATAACTTCATCTACACCTGCAACTAGCCACGCTATAAGAGGGGCTGAGCAAAGTGGTAACATAGCCAAACAACAGCTTTCTAGGAAAGGTGGGTTAGAGGCTTGACATGGCAATATGGGAGGCATGATATAGCAAGTGGTAGGTATCGCGGCATAGCAATAGAGCGAGCAACTAGCAAGCAAAGATAGAAGTGATTTCGAGGGTATGGTCATCTTGCCTGCAATGTTCTCATAGTTGACGAAAGCTTGATCCTCGTAAGCGTACTCAATAGGTTCCTTGATCACGTACTCGTATCCCGGCTCTACCCAAGGTAGGAACACAAGCAAATGACCAACAATCAATCACGGTGCAATGCACAATCAACATGATACAAAACATGGCATGATATGCGAGAAGTGATATGCAATGCATATGCGTGCTCCGGAAGGAAAAGATTGATCAAGGAATCAACTTGGCAAACCAAGTGTGCCGCTGGAAAGATGAGATGATTTCGGTCGAAATCGATATAAAGATCACCGGAATCGGATGCACGGTTTGCAAATGGCAAGCAAAACAAGAATGGCACAATTCTACGATTAACAGCACGATGCCATCTAGAATGCAACAAGAAACTAAGCTACTGCACCCTAACATATCAACAAAGCATATGTCAGTGATCTACTCAAGATGCTTGACAAAACATTAACACTGAGCTACGGCTAAAACACAATAGAATAGGTTCAAACAAGCATGTCAAAAGTGCAAAAGATATAAGCTTCACAGACTTGGTGAAAATACTAACATGCCAGGAATAACACCAGGAAGCAAAGTTTAGAGCAAGCAAACAACATGCTACAAGAACATATCATAGCAATACAAGGCACGGCATGAATCTACTAAATGCATAGAACAAAAGTCCCTTACTCATCATGAGCCAAAAAGGCACAAAAGATATGATGGCACCCATGCAAACAAAGCAAGTTTCATTAACATATTCAGACTTAGCACAAAACTGAGCATGGCATAAACAGAATTATGAAGGCATCTTTGCGAGCTCGATACACTCACCACAAGACATTGCATGACAAAACAAGCATAGCATCAGCAAGAAGACATGTACATGAAGCTAACCATGGCTAGAGCAAAATCATAGCATGATTGTTTCAACTACAACAACCATGGCAAAATTGATTAACACGTAAACAATCTGCCAGGAACATTTTTATAGCAAAAGTAGAGCAAGATTAAGACATGCTAAGGCACTACATAATTGCAAACAAGGGCATGGATGGATAGAGCATAACCATCTGTACACAACACCCTTACTGAAGATACTCAAAACAAGCATGGATCTCTCTGTAGCATCATGTTTACATGGCATAAAAATAACAGCAGAACAAGGACTTAGCATGGATCTCCCTGAAATCAGCAATATCACGAAGGCTACTTTGCATGCTTGTGCTAGTCACCATGTTGATCACAAAAATACATGGCAAGCACCCCTGTAAAGATGGCATGACATAGATCAAAACACATGTAGAGCTCATGTCCATATGCAGCACACAACAAATGTGACAAAAATGACAAATCCTCATACTCTGATAAGTAACAGCACCTAACAATTTATAGCACTCTTGCATCAATGATTTGGGCTTCAAGATGGACTCAAACAAGCATGGCACAATGGAATGAAATGCAGAGCATCTCACGATGAACATTTTGATATATAACGCATGCAAAACGGAGCAGCACACAATTTATGATGCAATGAACATGGACACATTTGATGAAAACTTAGGGACTTAGCAGAATTTATACCCTCCGAGATCTATGGTTTCAATGCGGGAATGGAGGCAGGGTCAGGGCTGCGAGGGGCTCCGGTGAGCTAGACGGGGTTGGAGGAGGCGCGGGACGCCGGATCCGGGCCTGACCTGCCCGGATCTGGCCGGAGGCGAGGCCAGCCGGCGACGAGGTCGACGGGGTCGGGTGCGGTAGATCGGGGCGACACGCGGCCGGGGGGGGGCGGCGGCGGCGCTGCAGATCGGTGGCGGAGGGCGGCACATGGAGGAAGGGCGGCACGGGCGGCGGCACTAGGCGCGCACGCGGCAGAGACGGCGGCCTGCGGCGAGCGGAGAGCGCGGGGCGGCGGCGGCAAGATGGGCCTCGCGGGCCTGATCCGGGTCTGGTGGGCCTAGCGCGGTGGTGGACGGCGGCGGGGTGAGGTGGCGCACTGTGAGTGGGTGAGTGCGGCGGCGCGATGACGTGGCATCCCCGGATTGGTCTGGGCGACGTGGAGGATGGACATGTCCGGCCGGAGTTGGACGTGTCCGGCGGCGCGATGGGACCGGGCTAGCGTTTGCACCGCGAATTTCGGAGAGGGGCACATATTTATAGGTAGAAGGAGGTGGGAGTGTCCAAATAAGGTGTAGTTTTCGCCCACGCGATCATGATCCGACGGTGGAGGACATGGAATTGGTTTGGAAGGGTTATTGGGCCGTTTTGGAGGGGTGTTGGGCTGCAACACACACAAGGCCTTTGTGGTTCCCCGGTTAACCATCGGAGTATCAAACGGACTCCAAATGGCACGAAATTTGACAGGCGGTCTACCGGTGGTGTACCAAGGCCACTTGGCAAATCTTGGTCCATTCCGAGAACGTTTAACACCGACTCATGAAAAGAGACAAGAGGGGTGCGCCGGTGCATGTAGGAGTGTCGGATTGCAAAATGGACAACGGGGAAAATGCTCGGATGCATGAGACGAACACGAATGCAAATGTGATGCACATGATGGCATGATATGAAATGCCGACATGAACAAAAGCAAAACAAAGACAAAACCCAACCAGGAAGGGAATCTCACAACACCTCTCCGGAAAAGGCAAGAGTTGGAGTTACGAATATGGAAAGTTGTATCCGGGGCGTTACAACAGTCCACCACTACGAGAGGATCTCATCCCGAGATCTAGGATGGCACCGGGGGGAAATGGACGAGGAAGATAAGAGGTAAAACTAAGTTGCATCTTTGACAAATGAGTGAAACCAACGAACCTTGATAGGTTGAACAAATTGAAAGAAAGAATACAATGAAGATGAACAAAGTTGAAAACACTCCGTTCGAAAAGGGGAACGGGGAAGAACAAATTCGTACAACACCCCAGTTGAAAAGAGATGCAAGACTAGATAAGATGAAAAGAACTTAAGCAGAGGACACAACACTTCGGTTAAAACAAGATAGAGAAGGAATAAGAATGATATAATTTGGGCAGCACTCCGATTGTAAATGAAAGGAATTGAACAACATCTTGACAAAACAAGATGATGTGTTGAAGAGAGCAACATCACAAAGCCTTCGGAACAAATGTAAGAAAGGAATTAAAAGAACAGAGGAGCAAACAACATCTTCTACCTCAAATGATCTTGCAAAGGCATCCTTTGGAGAAGGGTCGAATGGAGTTGTTGGAAAACCAACAATGAAAAGATAAACTTGACGTGGGCTTATGGAAGACAACTCAAAATTATGAGATGAAATTCTGCCACTAATGGAAAACAATAGATTAAATTCATATCAACAAGGAGACGAGAAACTTATTTCACCAGGAGGAGAAATGAAGAACTTGGGCCATTTATAAGCACCATAAAATAGCAACAATCCTTAAGGAAAGCTTTAGGTGAAATAAAACCCAATCTCACTCCAATCAAGATATTGATGTATTGAGAAGAGCTCATGCTCAAAGAAATTGATGGGTTTAAATATCTCATTCCCGACAACTTATCACCCATGAAACATGAAGGAAACTGTCAAGGATGACATAACACCATCTCAAAAGATGAGGCGGAACGAATTGCATTTCGGAATGCAAGATGAAGAATTCTTAAACTCCTCAAGACAAAACATGTGTTGAGCAACATGTTTATTCTAGAGTATAGCTTGGCGGATCTTTACTCCGAGAAAAATATTGAAGAACAATTGAAGAATGAAAGGAAACCTTGACGAACCACCATGTTGAGCTTCCATGAAGAACTCCGGTAATAAAAGGATGATAGAAAGTAAGAGAAGTTGAAAACACAAGGTGAAGGCTTGCGATGATTTAGATGAAGCTTCATGACGAGATAAAGCGGAAAACTTGAAACTCCGAAAAAGGAAGAATTAAACACTTGGATGAAGCAAGAATAAGAATTATGTTATGCGCATCCTTCACCAATTAAATTGATGACAAGCAACGGATTTGGCATACTACTTTTTCTCGTGGAAAGGAATAAGATAGATATAGCGCAAACTTAGGAAGGTCTTCAATGAACCACCAGTAGGATTTGGAAACAACGAATAAATTGATATGAGAACAACGGAAGAGGAATGTTGAACAAACCACCGTAAGAGTTGAAAATGAGCGAAGAAATTTTAAGGAAAACACCAGGAAGAATTGGATAACGAATGAAGATACTTGAGGGAATTTAGATACATGAGAACGAAGAGATCACAAATTGATTAGAGAATATTTGAATGATGCACCGTTAAGATTTGGAGAACGATAGCTACACGTTGAGAATGAATAATTCTGAGATGATGGGCTCCGGAGAATCAAACTGAAAAGACTCATGAATTGCTCTGGATGGGTGAAAATAATTCTCACAATCTTAAACAATTATGAGAAGATGGCATCAAGCTTGAACTACGCATCTCTGAGAGAATGGATAAGATATGGAGGAAAAACTCTTCTTCGGTGTTCAAATGCACAGAATGATGATGAGAAACACCACCAAATTGTTGAGACACTCCGGAATAATGAAGAATAGAAAGGTTGAACCAACGATGAAAATAATTTGGAAGATCTTGGAGAAATACATATGACTGATGATAATTCATTCTTACGTCAACTTTGAAATGAATTTGATAATAACTCCGAGAAAATTAGAAGAGTCAGGTAAGATCCTGGGAAAAGACCTGTGGGTTAGGGCCCACTCAAAAGAAACACCATTCAAATGGTTTAAAAGAGATATTGCGCCGGTTGAATTAAATGGCTTGAATGAGATAACAATCTCAAAAGAGCTTGAACGAATACAGAGTAGAAGCATGAATCTTCGAGATATCTTCAGCAGTCCAGAACAAATGAATAGCGAGGATCGGATGATTAAGAGGTGCAACGGCATAAGAAAGCATTTGAAACGAGGAAAAGGGATATGATCAACACCAAAAGCTTGATTTGAATCCACCGGAGAAGATAAAAGAAACGAAGAATGATGAACTTGAAGCTCCATTAGTATCTTCCTGAGAATCACCGGATAAGAATATTGACAGAAAAGAATGGAGATACTTCACATCAATAAGATGGATACTTGATTAAGAAATCTGAGTCCTTGAAGAAAAAGGGTGGGAGGGCGGGAAAACAAAGGCAACTTGGGTAGATGAAACAAATAACGTTGAGAAGACTTGAGTTGATCTTGCGGATGTTGAAAAAGATCGGATCCACTTGAAGAGAGACACACCGGTTGAATAGAAATTGAGATGGCAAACTCGAAGATCAAGAACGATTTGTATTCACATACGAATATGAGAACACCGCTTAGGAAAGGTATGGAATCAACATTTGACTTTGAAGCAACTCGAATACCACAACTGAAAAACAAAACAAAGGATTGGCTTGCAAAATAATTCGGAAACAAACATATGATAGGCCCCATATCGTATCATGTGTCTGTTGGATAGATATCCTACGATATACTTGAATTCCCACTTATAAACTCCTAAAACTTTCTCGTATGCAATCAGGTGTTGGGGATACAGGGGAAGCATAATATCTCACCCAAACTAGCAAATCCTACATCCAGTTGTATCCATCCTTCAACACATAACCAAAAAACCTTCGGAAATCATTTACCTCAACCTTCGAAAAGCATCTGTTATACGAGTTATGGCAATACTCCCGAACTCCCGCCCCAGTACTGGGTGGCATCGAGGTTATCTCACCAACAACTGCATAAAAGAGATTTTCGATGTCGGCGAACTCAGGTATTCCAGAACTGCAACGATAACCTTGTGACGACAACACCTCGGAGCTCAACTCCCCGGGACACTACCACAACCCCTAAATGTCAGGAGGCACCAAGAACAATGTTCTCGTCACAAAACCATCGGAACGATTCCAAGATACCCGCATGATCCTAAATTTCTTTTAGTGAAATTTCAGGAAAAAAGAGTCAAAACTCTATGCCAGGAGGCCTCACCAGAGTGACAAAGGGACTGAGGAGTAAAAAGAATCCTACTCTCCGAAATATATAATCCTAAGACTCAAAACATTTTGTTCTAGACTCAACAACGTCAGCGATTCGATCAAGTAGGGGGCTCCTAAGCCGGAGAAGGCTCTGATACCAACTTGTAAACCCACAATGCGGCTATATCTCCCACTTGTCGGGGCATGACATAGAGGCATAGTCGCATGGTAGGCATGTCGCAAGAGGGGTAATCTTTACACATCCCATGTACTGAATAAGAAAGGGATAAGGAGTCCGCTTACAATCGCCACTTCACACAATACATAAATATATCATACATCATCCAGAATACAATCAAGGTCTGACTATGGAACCAAAATAAAGAAAGACAACCCCAAATGCTAGATCCCCGATCGCCCCAACTGGGCTCCTCTACTGATCATCCGGAAAAGAAACATCGCAACGGCCCGAATCCTCGTCGAACTCCCACTTGAGTTCGGTAGCATCCCCTGCACTGGCATCATCGGCACATGCATCTGTTTGGAAGTATTTGTGAGTCACGGTGACTCAGCAATCTCACACCCTCGCGATCAAGACTATTTAAGCTTAAAGGTAGGAAAAGGTAGTGATGTGGAGCTGCAGCAAGCACTAGCATATATGGTGGCTAACTTACGCAAATGAGAGCGAGAAGAGAAGCAAAGCATGGTTGAGAAGCTAAAAGTGATCAAGAAGTGATCCTGGAACTACTTACATTCAAGCATAACACAAGAACCGTGTTCACTTCCTGGACTCCGCCGAGAAGAGACCATCACGGCTACACACACGGTTGATGCATTTTAATTAAGTTAAGTGTCAAGTTCTCTACAACCGGATATTAACAAATTCCCGTCTGCCCATAACCGCGGGCACGGCTTTCGAAAGTTCAAACCCTGCAGGGGTGTCCCAACTTAGCCCATCACAAGCTCTCACGGTCAACAAAGGATATTCCTTCTCCCAGGAAACCCGATCAGACTCGGAATCCCGGTTACAAGACATTTTGACAATGGTAAAACAAGACTAGCAAAGCCACCCGGATGTGCCGACAAATCCCGATATGAGCTGCACATATCTCGTTCTCAGGGCACACCAGATGAGCCCTCCGTACAACTAAAACCAACCCTCGAGTTTCCCCGAGGTGGCACTGCGAAGGACTCTAGTTTGGACCAACACTCAGAGGAGCACTGGCCCAGGGGTTTAAAATAAAGATGACCCTTGAGTCCGTGGAACCCAAGGGAAAAAGGCTTAGGTGGCAAATGGTAAAACCAAGGTTGGGCCTTGCTGGAGGAGTTTGATCCAAAGCGAACTGTCAAGGGGTTCCCATAACACCCAACCGTGTAAGGAACGCAAAATCAAGGAACATAACACCGGTATGATGGAAACTAGGGCGGCAAGAGTGGAACAAAACACCAGGCATAAGGCCGAGCCTTCCACCCTTTACCAAGTATATAGATGCATTAAAGTAATCAAGATATAATAATGATATCCCAACAATATCCATGTTCCAAACTGGAACAAAACTTCATCTACACATGCAACTAGCAACGCTATGAAAAGGGGCTGAGCAAAGTGGTACACATAGCCAAACAATGGTTTTCTAGGAAAGGTGGGTTAGAGGCTTGACATGGCAATATGGCAGGCATGATATAGCAAGTGGTAGGTATCGCGGCATTTTAATAGAGCGAGCAACTAGCAAGCAAAGATATAAGTGATTTCGAGGGTATGGTCATCTTGCCTGCAATGTTCTCAGAGTTGATGAAAGCTTATCCTCGTAAGCGTACTCAACAGGTTCCTTGATCATGTACTCGTCTCCCAGCTCTACCCAAGGGAAGAACACAAGCAAATTACCAACAATCAATCATGGTGCAATGCATAATCAACATGATACAAAACATGGCATGATATGCGAGAAGTGATATGCAATGCATATGCGTGCTCCGGAAGGAAAAGATTGATCAAGGCATCAACTTGGCAAACCAAGTGTGCTGCTGGAAAGATGAGATGATTTCGGTCGAAATCGATATAAAGATCACCGGAATCGGATGAACGCTTTACAAATGGCAAGAAAAACAAGAATGGCACAATTCTGCGATTAACATCATGATGTCATATAGAATGCAACAAGAAACTAAGCTACTGCACCCCAACATATCAACAAAGCATATGTCAGTGATCTACTAAAGATGCTTGACAAAACATGAACACTGAGCTACGGCTAAAACACCCTAGAACAGGTTCAAACAAGCATGGAAAGAGTGCAAAAGATATCAGCTTCACAGACTTGGTGAAAATACTAACATGCCAGGAATAACATCAGGAAGCAAAGTTTAGAGCAAGCAAACAACATGCTACAAGAACATATCATAGCAATACAAGGCACGGCATGAATCTACTAAATGCATCGAACAAATGTCCCTTACTCATCATGATCCAAAAATTCACAGAAGATATGATGGCACCCATGCAAACATAGCAAGTTTCATTAACAGATTCAGACTTAGCAGAAAACTGAGCACGTCATAAACAGAATTATGAAGGCATCTTTGCGAGCTCGATACACTCACCACAAGACATTGCATGACAAAACAAGCATAACATCATCAAGAATACATGTTCATGAAGCTAACCATGGCAAGAGCAAAATCATAGCATGCTTGGATCAACTATAACAACGATGGCAAAATTGATTAACGCGTAAACAATCTGCCAGGAACATTTTTATAGCAAAAGTAGAGCAATATTAAGACATGCTAAGGCACTACATAATTGCAAACAGGGGCATGGATGGATAGATCATAACCATATGTACAAAACACCCTTACTGAAGATACTCAAAACAAGCATGGATCTCTCTGTAGCATCATGTTTACATGGCATAAAAATAACAGCAGAATAAGGACTTAGCAAAATCCTAAGTCCGTGAAATCAGCAATATCACGAAGGCTACTTTGCATGCTTGTGCTAGTCACCACAATGATCACAAAAATACATGGCAAGCACCCCCGTAAATATGGCATGGCATAGATCAAGACACATGTAGAGCTCATGTCCATATGCAGGACACAACAAATGTGACAAAAATGACAAATCCTCATACTCTGATAAGTAACAGCACCTAACAATTTGTAGCACTCTTGTATCAATGATTTGGGCATAAAGATGCACTCAAGCAAGCATGGCACAATGGAATGAAATGCAGAATATCTCATGGTGAACATTTTGATATATCATGCACGCAAAACGGAGCAGCACACAAGAAGTTATGATGCGATGAACATGGACATATTTGATGAAAACTTAGGGACTTGGCAGAAATTATACCCTCTGAGATATAGGGTTTCGCTGCAGGAATCGAGGCAGGGTCGGTGCTGCGAGGGGCTCCGGCGAGCTAGACGGGGTCGGAGGAGGCGTGGGGATGCTGGATCTGGGCCGGACCTCCCCAGATCTGGCCGGAGGCGAGGCCAGCCGGCGATGAGGTCGGCGGGGTCGGGCGCGACAGATCGGGGCGACATGCGGCTGGGCGGGCGGCGGCGGCACTGCAGATCGGTGGCGGAGGGCGGCGCACAGCGAAAGGGCGGCGCGGGCGGCGGAGCCGAGGCGGGGCGGCGGCGCTGGGCACGGGCACGGCGGAGACGGCGGCCTGCGGCGAGCAGCGCGGCTAGCGGAGGGCGTGGGGCGGCGGCGGCAAGATGGGCCCCGTGGGCCCGATCCGGGCCCCGCAGGCCTGGCACGATGGTGGACGACGGCGGGGTGAGGTGGCGCACTGTGAGCGGGTGAGGGCGGCGGCGCGATGACATGGCATCCCCGGATTGGTCCGGGCGACATGGAGGCTGGACATGTCCGGGCGGAGTTGGACGTGTCCGGCGGCGCGATGGGAGCGTGGCTAGGGTTTGCACCGTGAATTCCGGAGAGGGGCACATATTTATAGGTAGAAGGAGGTGGGAGTGTCGAAATGCTGTAGTTTTCTCCCATGCGATCGTGATCCGATGGCGGAGGACATGGAAGTGGTTTGGAAGGGTTATTTGGCCGTTTTGGAGGGGTGTTGGGCTGCAACACACACGAGGCCTTTGCGGTTCCCCGGTTAACTGTTGGAGTATCAAACGGACTCCAAATGGCACGAAATTTGACAGGCGGTCTACCGGTGGTGTACCAAGGCCACTTGGCAAATCTCGGTCCATTCCGAGAACGTTTAACACCCACTCACGAAAAGAGACACGAGGGGTGCGCCGGTGCACGTAGGAGTGTCGGATTGCGAAACGGACAACGGGGAAAATGCTCGGATGCATGAGACGAACACGAATGCAAATGCGTTGCACATGATGACATGATATGAAATGCATGACATGAACAAAAGAAAAACAAAGATAAAACCCAACCACGAAGGGAATCTCACAACACCTCTCAGGAAAAGGCAAGAGTCGGAGTTACGAATATGGAATGTAGTATCCGGGGCGTTACAACCTACTAGCTCAAGTGCGCGGCCACCGCCGGCGCGCTCCCAATGCTTTGCTCGCCCACCATCAGCAACATCCTCGTAACCAAGACACTTATTGATTGGGGCACGGGGCTCAATGTCCTCTCTATCGAGACGTTCGACACGCTCCAGGTGCCTACGACCAGCTTCAGCCTACCAGGCCCTTCTCATGGGCCAACCGACGACTCCCACACTGAGCTCATCAACTTCGACACCGCCCACATTCGCCTCGCGGGAAACAACATCCTTGGATATCCATCCCTGGCCAAGTTCATGGGCGCGGTTCACCACAGCTACAATGTCCTCAAGATGCCAAGGAGCGGCGACATTATCACAGTCCCCTGCGATGAAAAGCAAACGGTGTGCTCCCCCGAGCACGCCTACCAGGCTGCGCCGGTCAAGAACCCGGATGGTGAAGGCGCCATCCACCCCACTGAGGTCCTCCCCAAGAATAGGAAGCAGTTGCCGCACCGAGGGTCTCAGGAGGATGGGGCGTCTGATGATCGTGCCTCTGGCCTCGCGCCCACTGATGGCGTTGTTGACGCTCAAAATTGGCACATTCATAAAATTAGCATAGGTTATATAAACACCAATTCAAACTTATGATTGGAAGTCACCTTGGAATGTCTATCTTCGAGAAGATCAAGATGGATATGAAGATGATCTAAAACGGAGCTCGGACTCAAAAGTTATGACAAGTTCAGAGATGCTCATGTTGACACCAGAGTAAAGAAAGGCATAAAACTTAATCAAGATGGCCTCTGATGGAAAACGTTTCAACATGAAAGTTGTGCATCTCGTCGAAACGGTAGATTTTGATATAAAATCATCTTAATCTGAGGTTGTATGCAACCTGTGGAGGCAAAACAAGGTCAGAAATAGAAGCTGCAGAGTCATTTCGGACCGACCGAGTTGATTTGATCGGTGAGACCGAGTTGGTCTGAAAATTTACCAGAGAGTTGGCAATGTTGAGTCGGTAGGACCGAAGCAAACCAATCAGTGAGACCGAGTTGATCCGAGAAATTACAGAAGGATACAAAGAGTTGGCAAAGTTCACTCGGTGGGACCGAAATGAACCAATCGGTGAGACCGAGTTGGTCCGGGGAATCACCAAAGATTCCTGTCCGAGTTAAGTTAGGGTTTTTGATGTTTTGGACGGAATTTTTAGTCCTTTTCTTGTGCGGGAAGTCCAGCCGCCTCATAAATAGATGAGAGGTGACGGCCGATTGAAGAACACACAATCGAACATATCAATCTATCATCTTTTATCTTTACCTTTATCTCCCTCCCTTGTTCTTCTTCTTCCTCGTTCTTCGTTTGTTCTTCTTGTTGCAGGGCGACGAACCTCGAGGCCCTAGGGGCGATCAAGTCGACCTAGGGCAGCCCATAGCCGCCGCGTGTCCAGACGGGGTCCCTCCCGGGCGCGTGGGGCTTCAGGTCTACAAAAGCGCCCGCTGGATTGTCTTGCGTACCGCGCTTCCGGCCGGGTCTCCTTCGACGTGAGCTGCAGTGCATCACCCTCGGTGTTGGAGGTACATGGTGACGTGTTCGTGTGCGAACACACTTTTTGGCGACTCCGCTGGGGATGAAGCTTTGAATGGTCTTCGGCCCGTTCTTGCTACGAAGAGATCATCATCAAGTTGCTGCAATCTACAAAGGTAATATGAATACCCAATTCCCCTTTGTAGATGCAAATAACCCATATGTTGTTGCTGGATCACCTAATGAGCATAATGTATCGGCTAGCCCTAGTTTTATCAATCATGCATCTAATTATGCGCAAGGGCCGATGCAAAATAATCTTCATGTTTCAAATTCTTATGATTTTAGCAACATGCAACATATGTATCCCAACCCTCATGCATCGGTAACCCCACAAATCCATATGCCGATGAACAACATGATGGGTTCGGTTAATCGATTTGAAACACCTGATGTTAAAAATTCCAATAGCATAGAAGAAAGTGTTTCACCTTTTTATTCATCGGCAACTAATTTGCAGTATGTGAATCCAAACGTGCCGGTGGATAGGGGAATTGGCCATGTTACTACTAGTTATTTGGCCAATTACCCTCAAACATCATATGCTACACCTAATGCTACTAATTTTTTGGCACCATACGCAACTGTTGATGTGCATAATTCGGCTCCGCACCTTCATGGTCATGGCCGAATAAGTGAAAGTTCTGCAGGAGCACAAATGCCTTCACCTACTACCGTGGCATATCATGTACCCCCTACACAATTACAGAATTTCGGCAACATCTCATTGCCGAAAGAGTCTAAAAGCATCGGGGGGCAACCATATCCAGACTGGGTGGTTGAGAACAAGCTTACATTCTCTTGGAATTTGTGCAACTCCATTCGACAGGAACTAATAGAAGACGAGAAGCCTCATGATTTTGCTGCAGTAAAAGCTAGAGTTGTGCAAATGATACGGTCACCCAGTGCTGTACCATCTAGTGTACCCCCTAAAAAATTGCAAAGTTTCGGCACCTCATTGCCGGAAAAGTCTGAAAGTATTGGGGGGCAATCTCATGAGGAGTGGATGGAAATTGAGATGAAAAAGTTTAAAGCTCGCCAAGCTGAGATGTGGGCTAAAATTAGACAAGAGCGAGAAGCCTTGCAAATTAAAAAATATAAAGTCATTGATTCAGGTAACAAAGAAAATTCGGTTATTGGAAAAACCGAATCAAGTAGTATATATTCTGAGTCCATCAAATCCAAAGAGGCAAGAATTATTGAGAAAGAGCATGGAAAGCATAGCAAAACAACCATGCTTGATTTTTCTGAAATTAATGGAACCTACTTCCTGCCCTATGAGTTTCATGCCATAGAAATTGACGAGCTTCAAGGACAAGAACAAGTGGCCGAACAAAGTTTGGTTGAAAAAGATCTTCAAATTTATGATGCATGGAATCAAGAAGAAAATTGTGACGCGGTGTTGGGAAGCCATCCAAAAGCAAAGCACGATATTATTCATGACATGCAATCATCATGCTCTCCCAACATATTTGAAGAGGTATGTCTAGCAAGTAATTTACCTATTTTCATATTTGGTCACAACTTTATTGTTGATGCATCTATAAGAAATATTCTCATAAGTAATTTTCAAAGACCAATGAAGAAGGGCAATTTACTTGTTAGCAATAAAATTGTTACTAAGCATATTGGTCAATATATTGTACCATTCAAAGAGACTGATAGTGACTTATTACTGCAGTCAAAGCTTTTCCCATTGCTTTATTTAAAGTTCATATCTAATTGGGTAGCTTTGCTTGCTTCATACTTGGCTTACGCATGGTCTCAATTGAGACGTGTATGTTCTAACTACTTTGATTTCAGAAATTTAAAGCCAAGGTTAAAATCTTTTGGGAAAACCGATGCTAGTATAGTTTCTTATTTAAGGACATCGGAAAAAGTATGCGAAAGAAAATTCATAGCCGAATGGGAAGATGCCAAATCTGAACCATTCGTTTGCTTAACTCCAAAGCTGTTCTCACAACAAGATTGGCTAGAAAACAAAATGTATACCTTCAATTCAAACATGTGTGATCAAATCTTTGCGTTGTTGTTGAGAAATAATTACATTATAATTCTTGATCACCATGTCAAGCCATCTATCCAAGGACGAATGTATTGTAAGTTGCATGATTCATCCAAGCATAATTTTGAGGACTGCCACATGTTTCGTCAAATAGTTAAATCGGCCATTGAAAAAGGACGATTGAAATTTGTTGAAACACCAAAGGATGACCAGTCTATTCCGATTGGTCTTGATGGAAAAAAGTTTTTGCATCGGCTACTTCAAGCCGATTCATCTAAAGAGAAGGTAAAAACTGCAGGTGATGGGATCAAGCTTTCAAGTAAAGAAGTAGTTGAAGATCACAATGAACATGAACTTGAGGGTGAGAATTCCATCGAAGCTACAATGAAGACGCTAAGGACTGGGGGGCAACAAGGAAATCCAATGATCGATGAAAGCAAACCAAATGAAAACAAAGGCCGAAATAAGCGCAAGTGTAAGAGATCAAAAATCACCTTTGCTGAACTATTGGATAAATATCAAAAGAAGAGTGAAGAGAAGAATGTTTATCGGACAAATCATGCAAAGAAACCAAGATCACCCCCAAGGCGCAAATATGAGGATCGGTATTGGCAAAGTGAGCATTTTAATGCAACATATTCATATCATTATTTTGGGCCGCCAGTGCCAATGCCGTGGATGCATCCCTATGCTCATGTAGATCCATATCCGTCATGGGACAGGTATGATACAAGGGCACACTCTCCATCTTATTTTAGACCATCTAACCAATATTATGCATCTCCGAGAAGATCAACATTTGAACAATCATATGTTAAAGACCGTTTCAATCATAAGGAATCGGTCCGGAGCTCAAAGAAGAAGAAAGAGGTGGTCAAACAAGTGTACCATGTTAAAAGAGATGGTCGTAAGAGTGCAAAAGATCCAATTAACATGTCGACATTGGCTACTAAAGGCAATGAGATGAAGCAACCAATTATCAAGAGTCAAAGTGCCAAATCTGAAGAAAAGAAGTTGACAGTGCACAAGGTAAAACAAGAATTGCCATTGCTTCAAACAGAATCACAGCCGGGATGCCCACTCGGCTTATCGTATTGGCGAAAGAAGGAATTACAAAAACTTAGTGCACAAGAGATGAAAAAGAAGAACATGGCATGGGTTCCCAAGAGGAGCAGTCAAAACAAAAATGATGTGCAACCTTCTATTGCAACAAGTGTTATAAAAGTGAAGAAAGAGAAGGATGGAAACCAGAAACAATTAAGCCGAAGGTTTGCATCACCCCATCAAAATCTTCGATTAGCACATCATCCATGTTTTTCAACCATACCATTGATACCTTTGCCATGGAATTCATCATCAGGTATGATAAATTACCCTCCCTGGATTTATTTTGATCCATGGAAGCGACATAATTTTCTGCATCATGAGAGGGTATTACCAAATCCCTGTACAATTTATTAGCTACATTTTTTCTTGCTAATCCAAAGGGCTGAAATATTTGGTTGCTATTTCATTTGTTTATTTCGGCTATACATGATTTGGTGAATGAATTCTACATGGACCTCATGGTAATGGCCGATACTTATCTATCGCCCTAAGAATATATGTAAGAATGGCCGGTGTGGTGCTCTAACACCGTCCTTAGTTTCAGTGGAGATTGAGATAAGTGCTTGCAAAGGAATTTGTCAAATTGATGCCATTGAGGATATTATGCATAGACCAATTCACCAAAATTGCAAAGTGAACTTATGTTTTGATTGGGTGTGCTTTGGCTTGTTAGTTTTCAGAACTTACGTAAGGCCAAATCATGGTTGATTTTATTATTGAGCATCATATTGACATCATGGATAATATTGATTTTAGCTTGATCTCTCTAGTACCATGGAGATTATATATTGATGGTTAAATTTGTAGCAATGGCCAAGGTGTTGGTGTTGTTTATATATCTCCTTATGGTGCTATTTTGTGAAGCCTCATGCCGCTTAAAATATTTTTGCACAATGATCAAAGCCGAATATGCATTGTCATTCGGATTGGAGCTTTGCCTTGCTATGGGTGCTATACATATTGAGGCTTCCGGTGATTCGTTATTAGTAGTGCAACAAATATCCAAGGGTTATCAATGTTTTGACGAATCACTAATAGTTTACCTTGAGGTATCTCTAGATATAAATTTACCTTAGGTTGCTTTAATATTTCTCATATATCTAGACATGAAAATTGAAGAGCAAATGAGTTGGCGCAACAAGCATTCGACTACCATGTAGATCATGGTGTATTGCACATCTATCAATAGCCGATGCTTGATCTCACCGACATAGGTAAGGCCGAACCAAAGCCCATTGCTCCGGCCACTAATGAAATTTGTATGTAGGTGAAAGAGAGGATTATAGGGAGTTCATTCTTGATTATTTGCAAAATCCTAGCAAAAGGGTGAACGATATGGTTCGGATGATGGTTTTGATCTATGGAACCTTATCACCGGATTGTTATAGAAGTTGAGAAGTTTTTCACCCAAGTTTGCATCAAGAGGTTCAAACAAGCAATGGCTGATATATACTTATCATCCTAAGAAGATGCAAAATGGCCGATGGAGTGTTGACATCGTCCTTAGAACCAACATGGTACAAGTTATTTTTCGGCATGCTAGCTATGCCGAAAAATAGGGGGGCATGTATTGACGCTCAAAATTGGCACATTCATAAAATTAGCATAGGTTATATAAACACCAATTCAAACTTATGATTGGAAGTCACCTTGGAATGTCTCTCTTCGAGAAGATCAAGATGGATATGAAGATGATCTAAAACAGAGCTCGGACTCAAAAGTTATGACAAGTTCAGAGATGCTCATGTTGACACCATAGTAAAGAAAGGCATAAAACTTAATCAAGATGGCCTCTGATGGAA
The DNA here is from genome assembly GCF_018294505.1 of Triticum aestivum. Lineage (NCBI taxonomy): Eukaryota > Viridiplantae > Streptophyta > Magnoliopsida > Poales > Poaceae > Triticum > Triticum aestivum. The sequence continues at coordinate 209,055,171 of NC_057800.1, read as the reverse complement.
AATGTTTCAACATTAAAGTTGTGCGTCTCGTCGAAACGGTAAATTTTGATATAAAAATCATCTTAATCTGAGGTCGTATGCAACCTGTGGAGGCAAAACAAGGTAAGAAACAGAAGCTGCAGAGTCATTTCGGACCGACCGAGTTGATTTGATCGGTGAGACCGAGTTGGTCTGAAAATTTACCAGAGAGTTGGCAATGTTGAGTCGGTAGGACCGAAGCAAACCAATCGGTGAGACCGAGTTGATCCGAGAAATTACAGAAGGATACAGAGAGTTGGCAAAGTTCACTCGGTGGGACCGAAATGAACCAATCGATGAGACCGAGTTGGTCCGGGGAATCACCAAAGATTCATGTCCGAGTTAAGTTAGGGTTTTTGATGTTTTGGACAGAATTTTTAGTCCTTTTCTTGTGCGGGAAGTCCAGCCGCCTCATAAATAGATGAGAGGTGACGGCCGATTGAAGAACACACAATCGAACATATCAATCTATCATCTTTTATATTTACCTTTATCTCCCTCCCTTGTTCTTCTTCTTCCTTGTTCTTCGTTTGTTCTTCTTGTTGCAGGGCAACGAACCTCGAGGCCCTAAGGGTGATCAGGTCGACCTAGGGTAGCCCATAGCCGCCTCGTGTCCAGACGGGGTCCCTCCTGGGCGCGTGGGGCTTCGGGTCTACAAAAGCGCCCGCCAGATTGTCTTGCGTACCGCGCTTCCGGCCGGGTCTCCTTCGACATGAGCTGCGGTGCATCACCCTCGGCGTTGGAGGTACACAGTGACGTGTTTGTGTGCGAACAGGCGTTCCTTCCCCTCATGCATAGGAAGGCGCGCCTGGTGCCCCTCTCAGGTTGGGCTCGGGGTATCTCCTTTGGAGGGCCTCCGACCTGACCAATGTCGCGAGGTAGGCGCTCGGGCACCATGTGGAGGTGTGCTTCAACATGCGCTTCAGCGAGGAGAGCGGGGGGCACGAGGCGCTAGGTGTCAGTGTCAAAACCGGTAGATCTCGGGTAGGGGGTCCCGAACTATGCGTCTAGGATCGATGGTAACAGGAGACAGGGGACATGATGTTTACCCAGGTTCGGGCCCTCTCTATGGAGGTAATACCCTACTTCCTGCTTTATTGATCTTGATGAATATGAGTATTACAAGAGTTGATCTACCATGACATCGTAATGGCTAAACCCTAGAAGTCTAGCCTATGAAGATGGTAATGAGTATATGTGTGTTGTCCTTTCTGGACTATCCCCTTCGGTTTATATAGACACCGAGGGGATCTAGGGTTTACATGGAGTCGGTTACATGAAAAGGAATCTTTGGTCGCCAAGCTTGCCTTCCACGCCAAGTAGAGTCCAATCCGGACATGGTGCAGTCTTCGGTCTTCACGTCTTCACGGCCCATCAGTCCGGCCCATGGATAACAGGCCGAACGCCCGAGGACCCCTTAGTCCAAGACTCCCCCAGTAGCCCCTGAACCTGGCTTCAATGATGAGGAGTCAGGTGCGCAGATTTTTCTTCGGCATTGCAAGGCAGGTTCCATCCTTCTGAACTCCAGAGTAGTCTTCAGACAAAGTAAGTATATTCGGACCTGTGTATATAATGGCAGAAAATATAACACCCCACGAGCCCAACTTGTTGATAACTGTTCATGACATCGTATCATGCCTGCCCGGTTGCTATTTCCAACCGTCAGCTAGCGAACCGCCCCACGTCTCGGGGTGCGGTTTTACTGGCACGTCTCATCAGGGCAGAGATCGTGTCCCTTTATTTATGGGATTTTCATTAATGCAGGCATGGGTAACCCAACCGTCCCATAGGTACAACTCCTTGGTGATGGGTAAGTTTAGAGACCCTGGGGGAGACGCCCAATATTCTGGGCCTTTATATAGAGAGCCAGTCTCGTTTTCTTCCTTTGTGCTTGCTCCTTCCTCAATCCCGGCCACCCCAAGTTCCAACCCTAGGGTTCCAATTGCCACCAGCCCTAGTCATGTTCGGATCCAACCATCAGGGCCGGTGTGTGGCTTCTTCTGTCACAGAGGAGGATATTGCGAAGCTCCGCCCAGCGAGGTATCTGACCCCCAGATCTGGCGAGAGGGTAGTGTTTTTATCCCACTTTCTTCACGGGATAGGGTTCGCGCTTAACCCCTTTGTTCGAGGGCTCATGTTCTACTATGGGCTAGATTTTCACGATCTGGCCCCGGACTCTATTCTCCTCATCTCGACATTTATCGTCACGTGTGAGGCCTTACTCCGGACTCCTCCGCACTTTGGTTCATGGCTCAAGACCTTTGATGTGAGGCCGTAGGTGGCAGAAGAGGAGCATGCAGAGTGCGGCATCGTCATAATAGGCAAGTTGGCCTGTGCTGTTTGGCCCGAAGGATCTTTCGCCACATCTTCTGACCCATGGCAGCAAGGGTGGTTTTATATCAATGAGCCGCAGGGCCCCAAGTGGGCGGCAACACCTGCGTTCCGAGCCTGCCCTCCAATTCAGCTCGCTTCGTGGGTCAATAAGGGATTAGACTGGGATCCATCAATGAAGTGCAGACTCTGCAAAGTCGCATCCGAAGCCTTACCGAGAAGGGCATCGATCTTGCGAACGTCGTTCAAATAATGCTAGTCCGCCGGATCCTGCCATGTCAGCGGTGGCCTCTTCGTATGTGGGAGTTTAACCCAAAAGGGCGGCGGACTCTACAGCACTTGTTTGGCACCACGCTTGAAGGAATGTGGAAGTTATATTTCGGGGACCAAGAGCAATGGCCGTACACCACCGAAGACGTTGGCCTTGACTGCAATCATCCAAGCACTTTGGTAAGTACTCGATATCCGAGCACCTTCCATTCAGGTATCCCTTAATCAAGATAATGAACAATCCATCCCTGTACATGACTGGATAAAGAAAGCGGTGCTAATCTAGTGTCCGGCGCCCCTTCTCGAAGGCCCTGCGACTGACCTACTAACGAGAATGTAGATTCCGACACCGTACCAGGTGGCTGCGTTTGGGGAAACTGAAATCCCTTTGCCCAAGGGCAAGAGTGCAGAGGGGGCGCTCCAGGGCAAGAAGAGGGTCGCCTCCGAAGAGCAGGAGGGGAAGCCTTCCAAGAGAGGAAAAATGTCGTCGTCGAGCAGCTTGGTATGGGCGAGAGAGGATGCCGTAGAGTTTGATGACGAGGATGAGCCTCGAGGCAGACTGTAAGCGAGGCTGGGGTACTTTAAACGCACCTCATTCTTTTCCTATTAGTGATGTAATCGTCTGATATATGTTCATCCATGCAGGTTAACGCCTGGTGCTTCTCAATCGTCCTCCTCCTCGGGAGATCTTCTTCCGGAGATGATGGAGAGTGACACGCCTCCTCCAGTCTCATCGCCCAACAGGGGAGATGATACCGAGGTATCGTCCTGACGGGCTTCTCCTGAACACCAAGTAGTACAGGAAGCGAAGGAGGAGTTACCCGAAGGTGGTGTCTCTGTCACTCCGGGTTCCGGGATCAAGACTGGTGTCTCCGAACCGTACGGTTTACAGCCGGAGACGACTCTGGAGGCAAGTAAGCGGGTTCCTTCATAGGAATGTTGTACTCCGGCGGCGGTTTCCGAAGACCCAGGAGCGCCAGACACGCTAACGGGCTTGCTACGATGGTCATCCATTTTAGAAGAGCACCATACCTTGATGGCTATGGTGGTCAAAAGGGTTCTATCCGCGAAGAGTGGATTGAACGAGGCCTTTACGAGCCTTCTAAGAGGTTTTGAGGTTTGTGATGTAGTTTTGTCAATTTAATTTTGTTGACAGAATGCACCTGTTCTGTATGCAGTAGCCCCTGAGACTTGGATTTTCTTCTGAAGGAAGCGATCGGAGGATCAAAGAGATATGCTCAGGTATTAACCTTGGTTTAATTTGAAATACAGGCTGCTGCCCCTCCTGTGGCTGCCCGGAATACGGAAGTGGCCAAACTACAGCAAAAGCTGGATATTGCGGAGAATGATATTGCATTGATCAACAGGCGTCTTGATGACTCACAAGGTATGTTTTTCGAGCATTCTTCACATCAGTGTGTTTGACGCGGGAAAGTGTTGTATATTAAATGTGCATACAATGCAGATGGTGCTGCCACCATGGAGGCTCTTCGGGCGGAGCTAGTCCGGGCCAAGGAGCGGGTCCAGCTTAGTGATGCTGCTGCTAAAGAGGCATCGTTTGAACTGAATGTCGAACAAGTTGCTGGATGCCAGGGCGAGGAGAAGGTATCCATGATGACACTCACTTTGGAAAATGCCACTGGCCGCTGTGAATTTCTTGAGAAGGAGAATGAAGCCTTAACGGCTGAATTGGACAAGCCCCGATAGGAGGCAAGAGAAGCGCAATCAGAGTCCAGAGCACTCCGTGAGGAGGTTCGACAGGCGAAAGAGATAGTGGCTGGAAATCCTTTTCTGCTGCAGACTAAGTTCGGCGACCCGGACTATGCTCAGCTGAACCAAGTGTGGAGTTCTCCGGACGAGTATTTGGACCTGCCGAAGAGTTCTTCCGATGCAGCATGGTATTACCAAGCGCGAGCTGGATATGCAATGGAGAAGCTTTTTTGGTCATAGTTCGGTGCGTCTAAGCGCCCGCTGCTGCTTAATGAACAGATGTCCCAATGGGTCGAACTTCATATGGTATCTGGCGTTGCCATGAAGGATGTTGTAATCCGGCGGCGGCCAACTGAGCCTGTGCCGAATAGCTATTTCGGTTTGGTGCAGAAGCTTGTCGACATGGTGCCGGCACTGGGGCCAGGGGGCTCCGGGCCTTGGCCCCCACCTTGCGACAGGTGCAGTGGCCGCAAAAGTTCAAGCCCGAGATGTCGCTGCGCTACAACGGCGCGACGGACCCGATGATTTTCCTGCTGGCGTACGAGGAGGCCGTCCTTAGAGCCGGGGTGATGACCGAGTGATGGCCAACTGGTTACCCATGGCCCTCACCGGCGTCCCGCGCACGTGGCTCCTCCACCTGCCGACGGCCTCTGTCACCTCCTGGGAGGAGCTGCGCGACCTCTTCCTCGCCCGTTTCACCGCACCAGCGCCGCCCGTCATCGCAACTCTCCTGGGTGGCTCCTAGGCACCACCCTCGAGCCATCACGTCAAGCCGTTCACCCGCCGGATCAGCACCGCCTCCAAGCGCCGAGAAGTCCCCCCGGGCTGGGTGGCGCCCGAGGCCGACCTAACCTTCGACTCGGAGGACCACCCCTTCAACCCCATCGGTTCAGGCGCGCTCCCGATGCTGTGCACCCCCACCATCTGCCAAGTGGCCATCACCAGGACACTCATCGACGGTGGTGCCGGCCTCAACGTGCTCTCGGTGGAGGCCTTCAGCCTCCTCCACGTGCCGCTGGAGCGGCTCCAACCCAACAAGCCTTTCTCGGGCGTCGGAGCCGGTTCCACCGCCTCCTTGGGACAGATCCGCCTCCCGGTGACCTTCGGCACCTGCGACAACTTCCGCATGGAGCTGATCGACTTTGACATCACCCCCATTGGCCTCCCCTACAACGCCATCCTTGGCTATCCGGCCTTGGCTCGGTTCATGGCAGCAACTCACCCGGCATACAACCTCATGAAGATGTCTGGGAGCAATGGCGTCCTCACCGTGTCAGGAGACACAAGGGATCTGCTGCAGGTGCTCCAACTTGTTTTCACAGCGGCCGCGGTGGCACAACCCACTAGCATTGATGCCCTTGAGCCTAAGGGGGCTGCACCGGCTAATAAGAAGCAGCTATTCACCCAAGACAAGGCGGAAACCAAGCAGGTACCAGTCGACGAGGATGGGTCCACTGGCGCCACCTTCACCATAGGGGCCAACCTCGAGCCCGAGCAGAAGGAGGCACTAGTGAGGTTCCTGCGTGCGAACAAGAGGGTGTTCGCGTGGGAACCTGATCAGTTGGCAGGGGTCCCAAGGAAAGTGATTGAGCATCACCTCAACGTGTACCCCAATGTGCGCCCCGTGAAGCAGAAGGCAAGGCGACAGTCCAGTGAGAAATAGGCTTTCATCATTCAAGAGACCCGGAAGCTAGAGGCGGCAGGAGTTATCCGCGAGGTCCGCTACCCTGATTGGCTGGCTAATCCGGTCGTTGTGCCAAAAAAGGGAGGAAAGGAGCGCATGTGTATCGACTTCACCAACCTCAACAAGGCCTACCCGCAGGATCCATTTCCGCTCCCCCGCATGGACCAGATAGTCGACTCCACCGCAGAGTGTGACCTATTGTGTTTCCTAGATGCCTTCTCGGGCTATCACCAGATCAAGATGGCGGTAGAAGACGTGGAGAAGACGGCTTTCCTGACCCCGTGTGGAGTGTACTGCTATATGTGCATGCCATTTGGGTTGCGCAACGCAGGCGCAACCTTTCAGCGGCTGATGCACATCGCCTTAGGCCAGCAGCTCGGGAGGAACGCTGAAGCTTACGTCGATGACATTGTGGTGAAGTCTCGTGAGGCAAGAACCCTGATACAGGACCTGGAAGAAACCTTTGCGAGCCTTAACAAAGTGGACCTACGGCTCAACCCGGAGAAGTGCGTGTTTGGAGTCCCCTTGGGCAAGCTCCTGGGTTTCCTCGTGTCCCATAGGGGCATCGAGGCCAACCCGGAGAAGGTCAAGGCAGTCGAAGACATGAGCCTGCCAAGGACCCTCGGAGAAATGCAGAAGCTCACCGGGCGTGTAACTGAGCTGGGGCGCTTCATCTCCAAGCTGGGGGAATGAGCGCTGCCCTTCTTCATGCTAATGAAGAAAAAGGGCCCCTTCGAATGGACTGAAGAGGCCGACAAGGCATTCCAAGACCTCAAGAGGTACCTTACCAGCCCGCCAGTGATGGTAGCTCCGCGTCCTCGGGAGCCCCTAGTGCTCTACCTTGCAGCCACCCCCTACTCCGCTAGTGCAGCCCTGGTGGCGGTCAGGGAGGAGCGCTATGCCAAGGCCGCATCGACCGTCCGAACTGAAGCAAAGCAGAGCCGGGAGGGCCTCGCGAAGGCTGCAACCACAGCCGGAAAAGAACAGCCGCAACAGGAGAACGCACCCGAAGCAGGAGAGGCCACTTCAGGCGACCAAGCATTGGGGGCTCCGTCATCTCAAGAGACGCCTCGACCTCTAGAGGACACAAGTTGCGCCAGCACCCTCAACCTCGTCGAGCATCCCGTGTACTTCGTCAGCATGGTGCTAGGGGACGCAAGGGCACGGTACCCCATGCCTCAAGAACTCCTCCTCGCGCTACTAGTGGCCTCACGCAAGCTGCGCCACTACTTCCAAGGCCATCCCATCAAAGTCGTCTCAGCATACCCCTTGGAAAGAGTACTCAAGAGCCCCAAATCAGCTGGGAGGGTCGCTGAATGGAACATTGAACTACAGGCATTTCAGCTAGAATTCAGTACGACCGGATTCATCAAGGGAGCCGCACTTGCGGATTTCGTGGTAGAATGGGCAGAAGCGTCGGGTCTCGAGGCAGGCGAAGACCGATAACTTTCCCCAGGAAGTGAAGCACCGGACGGCTGGGTCATATACTTCGATGGGGAGTTCTCCCGACACGGTGCGGGAGCTAGCGCAGTGCTCGTATCCCCTCCCAGGATTACTACGCCGTACAACTCTGCTTCCAGCACAGAGAAAAGGTCTCCAACAACATAGCGGAGTATGAAGGCCTAATAGCAGGCTTGAAGGCCGCAATGCCTTAGGTGTAAAGCGCCTCATCATCAAGGGTGATTCACAGCTCCTCGTCCACTTCTCCAACAAGATATACAAGCCAAAGGACGAGCACATGGAAGCCTACCTTGCTGAGGTTCGCAAGATGGAGAAGCAGTTCTGGGGGCTGGAGTTGCAACACGTGCCTCGTGGCACCAATCAGGAAGCTGATGACATTGCCAAGAGGGCATCTCGGCGGCTGCCTCAGGAGCCTGGCGTCTTCGAGGAGCGGCTCTTCAAACCCTCGGCGGTGTCGTCACTGTCGAGCACGTCGCAACCAAGGGAGGAACTCCCTTAGCCGCCTGCCTCAGGAGCCCCGGTCTGCGGCCCGGCCTCAGGGGCACGCCTGCTCCTGGCGTTAGAGCCTCAGGAAGGGTGTTGGATCCCGGAGCTCAAGAACTACTTGATGCAAGGGACTCTGCCGGAGAACGAGGAGGAAGCGGAGCATGTGCACGACAGGCCACAGCTTATTGCATCAAGGATGGTCAGCTCTACAGGAGGCGACCAAATGACGTGTCCCTACGTTGCATCTCCCAAGAGCAAGGGAAGGAGCTACTGGCGGACATACACGGCGGAGACTGTGGGCACCACTCGTCGTCATGAACCCTCGTCGGCAAGGAGTTCTGTAGCAAATTCTACTGGCCCACGGCGCTCGTCGACGCCGTTGAGCTGGTGAAGGCTTGCAAGGCCTGCCAGTTTCACGCTAAGCAGATCCATCAGTCTGCGGGGGGTCTACAGACTATACCCCTCTCATGGCCGTTCGCAGTTTGGGGGCTGGACATTCTGGGCCCGTTTCCTCGGGTGCCAGGGGGCTATTGCCACCTCTACGTCTATGTGGACAAATTCACCAAGTGGGCTGAGGTGGAAGCCGTCTGCACAATCCCAGTAGGCTCTGCGGTCAAGTTCAACAAGGGCCTCGTGAACCGATTTGGGGTGCCCAACCGCATCATCACCGACAATGGTTCGCAATTCACCAGTAATCTCTTCAAAACATACTATGCTAACCTTGGAACACAGATATGCTACGCTTCGGTAGCACACCCCCGGAGCAACGGCCAGGCCGAGCGAGCCAACGCGGAGGTCCTGAGGGGCCTCAAAGCCAGGACCTTTAAGAAGAAGCTGGAGGCCTGTGGCAGGGGCTGGTACGACGAGCTCCAGTCCGTGCTGTGGTCAATCCGCACAACTGCGACCAAGCCGACTGGCGAGACCCCATTCTTCCTCGTCTACGGAGCAGAGGCTGTTCTCCCTCACGAGGTCAGACGTCACTCCGCACGGGTCCTGGCGTTCGATGATACGCAGCAGGACGCCATGCAGGGGATGGATCTCGTGTTGGGGGAGGAATGCCGCCGAGAAGCCGTGCTACGAACGGCAAGGTATCAACAGGCGCTGCGATGATACCACTGCCGCAACATCCGCCCCAGAACTCTTGAGGTAGGGGATCTCGTACTCAGACGGGTTCTCTCCAGGGAGGGGCTGCACAAGCTCTCTCCCTTGTGGGAGGGCCCATTCAAGGTTGTTCATGTCTCCAGGCCTGGCTCCACGCGCTTGGAGACCACGGAGGGGGTACCCATCCAGAACGCGTGGAACATTCAACATCTCTGGAGGTTCTATCCCTGAGTGAGGCCTAGCACCTAGGAAAGGCCCGGTGCATGTGAAGAAGGCAAATGCCTGTGAAGCTGCCATGTTTTGGGAAAGGCCTGGTGCCTGTGAAGAAGGCAAATGCCTGTGAATCTGCCATGTTTTGGGAAAGGCCCGGTGCCTGTGAAGAAGGAAAATGCCTATGAAGTTGTCGTGTTTTGGGAAAGGCCCGGTGCCTGTGAAGAAGGCAAATGCCTGTGAAGCTGCCGCATTTCGGGAAAGGCCCGGTGCCTGTGAAGAAGGCCAATGCCTGTGAAGCTCGCCGCCCATCACACTCTCACGTAATAATGAGTGGGGCTGTACATGCCCCCGAAGTCTCCGGAGTGCCGCCCTCGGGCCTCGGGGGCTCCCGCCCACGCCCAGTGGCAGCACTTAGCTCCGCGCAGGTGAGAAGACGTCGAATACTAGAATAGGTGCCGGACGCGGCTTTTTCATTTGCTTTCTGCAGTTGGCTTGTTTATTCCTGTTTGAAGTTTTATTGAAGCTGTTGACGTTCCTGGCTTGTGACTCTTTATCTTTTTCGCTCGCTTGCCTCGTTTTCTCTCGCACAAGTCTCACGAGGGAGGTTCGCGGGCGCCCTCGCGAGTGTTTTCTGCCCCGATCGTTTGGAGCTTTCCTGTCCAAGTCCTCTGCGGGAGCACCCCTCCCAGTCCGTGCCTCACGGGCATCGCGGCACGAGCGCAGGACCTGGGCCGATCGCCCCCGCAACCAAGACCGAGAGTTACCCCTCCTACTGATCCTTGCAGGGAACAAAGCGCACGGCGAGGCCACGGCCTCGGGAGGCGAGGACAACGTCAAGCCCCACCGAGCTAAAATAATTCCCGCACATGGGTGCACGGTGCGGGAACACATCACAGAAATAGCGGAAGCAGCACGATGGTTAACAGCAACAGTTCTAACACGCCCCCGCGGGGCCCTCTACTACCTTCTATTTTTTGTGCAGGAAAAGAAGGAAAACAAAATGGGCGCGATTCGCCCTGCACCAACCCACAGCGAAGGTTTGAGCTGCTCCTGGGGCTCAGGCGGATCCCTCCTCTCGCTTCGCCGGGGCGCGACGGCGGGCTGACCCGCTACCTTCACCCAGGCGGGTGCGACGGCGCGGGGGCTGGTCTCGGCCACCGTTGGAGGAGCTGCTGCCCGAGAGGGAGACATCGAAGCTCAGCGAACCCCGAGCACCGCCGCCTGTATGCCTGTTGCCATCTTCATCCTGGTCAGCACCGGGGCTGGGCAGGCGGCCGCGGTCGTCGTCTTCGGGGCAGCACCCAGCACGGTGACCGTCTTCCCCGAACACCCTCACGTAGAGGGTGGTGTCGCCATCGAACTTGAAGTGTAGGATGCACCACCGGCCCAAGCCGCGCGCGTGGGCAATCGTTTGCCAGCCGCGGGTCAGGGCCCCATTCCCAGAAACGGAGACCTCCAGCGAAGCCCAGGAGGCCCTGCAGTAGCAGCCGTCTTCCTAGAGCCAGAGGCCGCACCGGGCGCTGGCCGGCAGATCACCTACGAAGAAACAGGGAGCTGGAGCCGTGTGCTGGTTGGGTCTGCTGACCACACGACGAACTCCGACAGCACCTCCGCAGAGCGAAAGCATGGCCTAGGGGAGCGCGCAGCCATGGCATGCCCCCCATCGGCGGCTGGGCACTCACCACCGTGCAGGGAACCGCCTCCATGGCCGCGGAAGGCCACTATGGGGACCGTGGAATACTTGCAAGGGCGGCCTCGGCCGCGCTTGGTCGGGGGGGAGTCAGGCCCCGCCTGGCGGGCCTTTCCATTCTCCGTGGCCGAGAATCTCTTTGGAGCCATGGGAATGGCGAGTAGCCAAGGAAGAAGAAGGAAAGGAGCAGCAGCAAGGGATGGACTGAAGGGGCTCGCGCAGCCCCGTACTTATAGCCGGATGAGGCCAACCGCCGAGCACCACGATAGCAGGTAATCATGACCGGTTTCTCTGCATGCATGGACTTGTCAAGTCGTGCGGTCGCCGAGGCATCGTGGGGAAGCGCAGACGCCCACGTCCAATCAATTGCCACGCGGTGCCCAAGGCCACAGGCTATTGGGGCCCGCGGCACTTCACGCTTGCCTCTTCGCTTCCCTCCTAGGCCAAGCCTGGGCGCGCCTTGGGCCCGGGGGCTACTGTCGGTGTTCTGGGAACGGGGGTCCCTAGACTTGCCTACCTGCGGCCTGCGGCGTGGCTCAAGTGGGGGCCCAGCGCGGCCCATCTTCATCAGCTCAAGCTCAAGACCCTCGCGAGGGGCCAAGCCTCGCGGGGCGGACGACAGAAAGCTTCCTCAGAAGCAGCCTCATCAGGCAGGCTCGCGAGGAGGCGGAGAGATCAAGGCAGGGATACCTCGCAAGGAGCGCATGACGCAAGCCATGACGATCGAGACCAAGCGGGCGCCAGGCGGGCGCCGGCCTGCGCACTGTCCTTGTTTCCCCTTTGGTGCAAAGGGGGCAAGCACAGGCCAAGGCATCGGGCAAACGTTACCATTCCGGTGCAATGAGACCAAGACCAACAGAGCGGCAGGATGGAGGTCACCGTGGAGCCCAAGACGGTGTTACCACCAGTGCTTTTGGCAGCCGAAGACCACCTTTGGTCAGGATAACCTGTACTAGATGTTCCCCTTCAAAATGGCCAACTGTTGGCACCCTTCCCGCTCATTATTTGGGGAGAGGCCCGGGGCCTCTATAAATAGAGCTAGCCACCACAGAGTAGGGGGGATCGACACACCTAAACATCTAGAGATCTGATAGAGCCCTAGCAGAGAGAGAGAGAGAGAGGCGACTGAACTCACCCCAACAGTTCATCGCACTAGCTCAAGAACACCGCTCGCAAGGCTGTTCTTCCCTTTTACTGTTCATCATCAGCCCCTAAGGCAATCCACCACACCACACACTGGAGTAGGGTATTACACCATAATGGTGGCCCGAACCAGTATAAACCTCGTGTCCCTTGTGTTGTTCGTTGTTTCCAGCTTAGATCACGTGAGGAGATTGGACGTAGATCAGTAGGGGAGAGGTCTCCGTGCGCACCCCAATGTTCGAACCTCAAGGGTCTGCCGGAACCCTAAATCTGACAAATACCCTACTTCCTGCTTGATTGATCTTGATGAATATGAGTATTACAAGAGTTGATCTACCACGAGATCATAATGGCTAAACCCTAGAAGTCTAGGCTATGAATATGGTAATGAGTATATGTGTGTTGTCCTTTTCGGACTATCCCCTTCGGTTTATATAGACACCGAGGGGATCTAGGGTTTACATGTAGTCGGTTACGTGAAAAGGAATCTTCGGTTGCCAAGCTTGCCTTACACTCCAAGTAGAGTCCAATCCGGACACGGTGCAGTCTTCGATCTTCACGTCTTCACGACCCATCAGTCCGGCCCATGGATAACAGGTCGGGCGCCCGAGGACCCCTTAGTCCAGGACTCCCTCACTAGGCGCTCAGGAGTTCATCACCAAGGCAATCAGGGAGCTTCAGGAGGCGAGAGCTGTCCGATTTCGGGTTCCGGCAGACCCTTGAGGTTCGAACACTGGGGTGCGCGCAGAGATCTCTCCCTACCGATCTGCGTCCAATCTCCTCGCGTGATTTGAGCTGGAAACAACGAACAACACAAGGGACACAAGATTTATACTGGTTCGGGCCAACGTTGTGGTGTAATACCCTACTCCAGTGTGTGGTGTGGTGGATTGCCTCAGGGGCTGATAAGGAACAGTACAAGGGAAGAACAGCCTCGCGAGAGGTGTTCTTGAGCTGGTGTGATGAACTGCTTGGGTGAGTTCAATCGCCTCTCTCTCTCTCTCTCTGCTAGGGCTCTACCAGATTTCTAGATCTCCGGGTGTGTTGATCTCTCCAGGGGTCTCTCTCTACTCTGTGGTGGCTAGTTCTACTTATAGAGGCCCTGGGCCTCTCCCCCAAATAATAAGCGGGAAGGGCGCCAACAATTGGCCATTTTGTCGGGGAACATATAGTACAAGTTATCCTGACCAAAGGTGGTCTTCGGCTGCCAAAAGTACTGGTGATGACGCTGTCTTGGGCTCCACGGTGACCTCTGTCCTGCCGCTCTGTTGGTCTTAGTCTTGTTGCACCGGAATGGTAACCTTTGCGCGATGCCTTGGCCTGTGCTTGCCCCCTTTGCACCAAAGGGGAAACAAGGACACTGCGCAGGCCGGCGCCCGCCTGGCGCCCGCCTGGTCTCGATCGTCATGGCTTGCGTCACGGGCTCCTCATGAGGTATCCCCGCCTTGATCTCTCCGCCTCCTCGCGAGTCTGCCTGATGAGGCTGCCTCCGAGGAAGCTTCCGGTCGTCCGCCCCGCCAGGCTTGGCCCCTCGCGAGGGTCTTGAGCTTGAGCTGATGAAGATGGGCCGCGCTGGGCCCCCACTTGAGCCACGCCGCAGGCCACAGGCAGGCAAGTCTAGGGACCCCCATTCCCATGACGCTGACAGTAGCCCCCGGGCCTAAGGCGCGCACGGGCTTGGCCTAGCAGGGAAGCGAACGGGCAAGCGCGAAGCGCCGCGGGCCCCAATAGCCTGTGGCCTTGGGCGCCGCGTGGCGATTGATTGGACATGGGCGTATGCGCTTCCCCACAATGCCTTGTTACGCACCCGGCTAAGCGGACCCGTAGTTGCACACAGTTGTTCCTCCTTTCCGCTGCTTGCCCGCCTCCTACCTGTCCTTCTTCTTTGAGCTCCAGCCTCCGCCGCCAATCCGGCTCGAGTTCTTCCTCCTCTTCACCGCTATGGCACGACGAAGAAAGGAAGGGGAAAGAAGCCCGCGCCTTCGCCCCGCACACCTCCAGCGGCGACCCCCGCCGTCGCCCGGTCGATCATACTCAATCCAGGAGCTTTGGACGAGGTCCGCTCCGCCCTTGCAACTATCTTCAACGAGTGCGGCAGGACCACGGCCTAGCCTGCGTCCCATGCCTCCCTTGATAGGATCATCACGGAGGTCCGATTCTTCGCTGATGCCCTATGGGCGGGTCTGGTTCCCTCCTTTTTCGCCTTCTTCAGTGCGGTGCTCTCCCATTATCAGATCCGTATGATGCACCTCGGGCCAGAGTCCATTACCCTTCTGGATGTCTTTGCTTTTGTTTGCGAGGTGATGATAGGCATTCCTCCCTCTGTTGCCCTGCTGCGCCACTTCTTTTCCTTGCGCCTGAGCGACCCAACTCAGTGCTCAGGGTGTGTGAGCTTCTTCGCCGTGCCAGAGACGGCCGCTTCAGGGATCGACTTTAGCCTTCCTTCTCCTGAGGCCAGGTTCAGAGATCGGTGGCTGTACGTGGATGTCGGAGTGCCCAATCCTCTGCTCTCGCACCCGACCTCGCATGCTGTTCCTCATGCGGGTTGGGACCATGAGGTGCTCGCGAGCCCCCGGCTCGCCTTCGTCTGGCGCCGCTTCCAGAGTTTGAGGGCGCTCAATGTGACAGCGCCCAAGGTGGTGAAGGAGTTCCTCCAATGTCGCATTGATCCTCTTCAGCGGCACTCTCGCCGGATGTGGGACTTTGCGGGGCATAGAGACCGCATGCGGCTTCAGGAGGAGGACTTGGCGCCTGAAGTGCTGCAGACGATGCTCAGGGTCTTGACTGGCGATCCTTCCCCAAGCAGCCTTCGGAGTAATGGTGTCCTCTTGTATCTTTGCTCCGGCAGGGCCAATTTTGTGAGGCAGATGCCCGGCTTCGATGAGTGGGGACTACGCCCGGCTGGCTTCACGGGGCCCCGCAAGAACCCAGCCGCCGTGGTTGCTTCTCCTGCCGCCCACAGCGGTCCTTCCTCGAGCGACAGGGCGGAGAGACGAGAACCGACAAGAGTTGAGGCGCCTGATGTCGAGGTGCCGATGCCGCGAGAAGCCTTGAAGGTGCCGTATCCTGAGGCCCGCCCTGGAGCGGCGGCTAGTTCGGAGTTGCGGCCTACGGTTCCTGAGGCCGGGGCTCCCGAGCCCCCAGCCGTTCCTCGTGAGGCGACGCTTAACGGCGCCCCCAGGCTGCCTCCTCCAGCGCTGATCATCTTGACGCTTCTTCCGCACCAGGGGCTGACCCCTGCGTCGGGCGCTTAGGTCGGTTCCGCATAGACTTCGAGGCCCTCCGCAAGAGGAAGGAGGCCTTGGGTGGCAACGACCGCCCTTGCCGCTTGTTGAAGCGCAGGAAGTACTTTGCCATGGACGAGTAAGTCTTCTTCTTTCCTTGCTCGTTTACTTTGCTATCACTGCGACTGATTGTGGCCCTTTCAGGCCCTGCCCTGTGGAACCCGCTGAGCCAGCCCGGGGGCCATCCCCCCAAGCTTCGCCTTCTCCGCTGGCCCTGGGCTCGCCGAGCTCGAGCGGTGCCCCAGCTGCTAGACCAGTCGGCGGAGTGGTCCGTTCCATAGGGCACCTCGAGCCTACGCGCCCACCGTCCTTTCTTCATGAGTACTTCTGGGGGCACATCTGGCTTGCCCTGCGTTCCTCCTCTAATCATAGATGGTGAATGGCTGAAGTCTGTCTTTGGCTCCTCCTCCGTGGGTGGACCGATGCCAGGACGGATTCCCAGAGAGGTCCGTTCGGAGATGGCTAGGGCGCCAGCCCCCAGCTCCGCGCCGGGAGGGGGCTTGCCGCCTCGGGGCCCTTCGCATGCTCCGGTGGAAGAGGGTGATGCGGATGATGTGCTCAAGCGCGTCCGGGAGCGACGCGCCCTTCGTGAAGAGTTCCTCTGGAGGGCGGTGGATGCGGTGAGCCGGATCGGGGCAGAGCTTGCTGACGAGGATGTGCGCCTCAAGGCCGAAGGCTTGCGCCTTGCTGAGGAGAGACGCAAACTAAAGGTAGCCATCGCCCTCGCGCGTCACCAACGTGATCTCGAAAACGCAAAGGCTGAAGTGTCGCTGGCAGCTTTGTGGGAGGCCTGCTCCCAGGCCGTTGAGGAGGCTCGGGAGGCAGACCGACGGCACAAGGATGCGGAGGAGCACGCACGGGAGCTCCAAGCCTGGAGAAACTCCCTTGATCAGCAGGTGGAACTACGCCAGGCGGCCCTTGAGTCGATGGGGGTGGCCTCTGTTGACCGGGCGGAGCTTTTGAAGCGCGAGGAGGCGCTGACGCTGGAGGCCACCGAGCGTAATCTTGACCTTGAGCGGTTGGAGACGAGGTAGCACCTGGTGGCCCGGGCGGAGGACAACGTTGCTACGCGCGAAGCCCGGGCCCGGGAAAAAGTCGTTCATCGCGTGGCGGAAGCTCGCTCGGCCTTCGAACGCGAATATGAGATGAGGTTGGGGCTGATCAAGGCCGAGGCTGAGGGCAGGACCGCAGCCCTCAGGGCCAAACTGACCGAAGTGACGCACTCCTCCGCAGCCGCCCTCAGCGCGGCGCAGGCGGAGCTGTCCTCTTCCCGGTCCGAGCAGCTTCTTCTCCAACAAAGGGTCGATGACGCCGAGGCTGTCGCGCAGCAGAATGAGGACGAGATCCATCAGCGGCGGGTTCTGGAGCATGTGCATGCCCCCATGCTTCAAACGCTCAGAGAGAGGGCCAACATAGCTTTGGGCTATATCTGCGAGGCTGCCGCCAAAGAGCCGCACGAGGTCAACTACGCCGGCAACCTCCAATTTTTCACCGATGTGGTGACGCTTCTGGAGAACCGATCCGAGAGGTCCCATTGGCTTGTCGAAGAGAGGAGCCGAGCCTTGCTCGGGCGTGCCTTCTCCCACGTCTTCAACCATCTGCAGAACAGGGACCTCCACTTCGACTTCGACGCTACCATCGCACCCGTGCCCATTGCCGTCCGGGGCGACCTGGCGCGGTGGGTGGAGGACAACGTGGACGCCCTCGTCAGGGCCTTTGCGTCTGATGACGATGGCATGGTCGTGGGCGCCAATGAAGGCGACGTTGTGGATGAGCCTGGCGCTGATGGAGATGCTGGCGGCGGCGGCAATGTCAACGACGCCAGTGATGCCTCTGAGGACGCCCAAGAAGACGCGGTGAGTGATATGTCCGACTGACCGCATGTCACTGTTGTTTAACCTGCACGAAGAAGGTTTGGGCTTGGCCCTGAAGGATGTGAGAGCATTTTGGGAGGGGAAGCCCCTCATGTAAATGTTTTGCAATTAGTACCCTAGTAAGCATAATGTTGCGTGTGAACTTAGCCGCTGGCCCAGTGATGGGTCAACTGACTTGTGTACCTTCCGACCCCGATGAGTCCCGAGCAGGCCTGCGGGGGCCGCTGCACCTCGGGTGTCTTCTGATTAACTTGTAGATTCCATGACGAAAACCTCCGGGAAGGGTGCGATAATAGCGGCCCTGGTTGTAAACGTGCCTGGCCCGGCCCAGCTCGTGAGGGGCTCGCGAGGGGGGGGGCAGCCGATGCTAACTTTGGACGCAAAGCCAAAACCAGAACGCGAGAGATTGCTCGAACAAGACTAAACACCCCTTCCCCCAAACACACGCAAGCATCGATCTCAAATCCAACTTAAATCCAAATCGAAGAACTTGTCAACAAGGAAAGGCAAAAGCAAAAGGCCGCGCTGGCACCTAGTCTAGTCTTCGACGTCTTCTCACCAGCGCGGAGCTAAGTGCTGCCACTGGGCATGGGTGGGAGCCCCCGAGGCCCGAGGGCGGCTCTCCGAAGACTCCAGGGCATGTACAGCCCCACTAATTATTACGTGAGAGTGTCACGGGCGGCGAGCTTCACAGGCACTGGGCCTTCTTCACAGGTACTGGCCTTGCTTCATATTGCCAGACGAGGTCCCTGCCTTGTGCCACACTCTGCCGCCATCGACAGCGACCGGAAACCAGGATGACGCCAATGAGGCAGAGCAGTCGCCAGCGGTTCCCCCGACGACCATGGGTCCCCTGCCGGGTGCAGGCCTTGGGGTACCTCCCGACAGGGGGCCTACCTCCTGAGAACGCCTTGCTCCGACCGCCGCGAGGACGAACCCGAATCTCGGCCCCTCTCTTGCAGCCCCCTGCGCCCTCCTCCTGAGGGGTATGAGGCTGCAGAATTGGGGCAGCCACCTACTGCGGCGACCTATATCTCCTGTGACCCATGGTTATCATAAGCTTGCTCCTGAGGGATGAGTGGTACCCGATAGTTGCCGCCGATGGTGCGGTCGTCGAGGTTCTCCTGGGGTTCCTGAAAGAGCTCAGCCCCTGGCGTCTCCTCGCCCCAGCCTAGCCCGAGGAATGGGCCATGGTCTTCTTCCAGTGCGCACCCCTGATCCACCATGCGGGGCACATAAGCTTCTGGGGCCACCGCCCCATGCGCCTCGCCGTAGCATCTTGTATACCACGCAGCCTGGCTTGGAGCACCGTCTTGGGGGTGATGGCGCAGCGGTCCGCCGAAGCCAAAGGCCGCGGCATGCACCCCTTCACTGGCCTGAGAGGGGGCTGGCGTGACTTGTCGCCCAGTGCTAGCGGAGGTGTTGGCGTTGGTCGGGCCCTGGAGTCCGCTGGAAGTTGCGCGCATGCGCACGATGCCACCATGTGGCCCGCATTGGGTCTGGGGTGGCAACTGGACACAGAAAGGAGGTGTTCCTGAGGCGGCGGCGTCCAAGAGCTCGGCTACTCGCTCCAAGAACACGTCGCGGCCGCCCTCCAGTAGTCGGCACCGTAGCAGCTCTCGGGCCACCATGAGCGCGGCCCTGGAATTCGCTTGCTCCCATCGGGTGTACAGTGCTGTGGCCGCGGCGTGGTCTGAGGCCCTTGCTGCAGCCCGCACCTGTCGTGGTGTGAGGGCAGGCGGCGTCTGGCCACGTCGCCCATGCCCCGCAGCGCCCTGCGGAGCGCGGGCTGCCCGAGGCGCAAGGTTGAGGTCGCCCTGGCTGGTGCCACGGCGTGGGCGGGCCACGCTGCCCAGCGGTTAGCGTTGGCAGCCGGGTCGCCTCACATCTGAACGGCGAGGCGACGGAATGTGATGCGGAGGAAGAAGGATTCCGGCGCACCCCTACCTGGCGCACAAAATGTCGGATTTCGGGTTCCGGCAGACCCTTGAGGTTCGAACACTGGGGTGCGCGCGGAGATCTCTCCCCTACCGATCTGCGTCCAATCTCCTCGCATGATTTGAGCTGGAAACAACGAACAACACAAGGGACACAAGATTTATACTGGTTCGGGCCACCGTTGTGGTGTAATACCCTACTCCAGTGTGTTGTGTGGTGGATTGCCTCAAGGGCTGATGAGGAACAGTACAAGGGAAGAACAGTCTCGCGAGAGGTGTTCTTGAGCTGGTGCAATGAACTGCTTGGGTGAGTTCAATCGCCTCTCTCTCTCTCTGCTAGGGCTCTACTAGATTTCTAGATCTCCGGGTGTGTTGATCTCTCCGGGGGTCTCTCTCTACTCTGTGGTGGCTAGTTCTACTTATAGAGGCCCTGGGCCTCTCCCCCAAATAATGAACGGGAAGGGCGCCAACAATTGGCCATTTTGTAGGGGAACATCTAGTACAAGTTATCCTGACCAAAGGTTGTCTTCGGCTGCCAAAAGTACTGGTGATGACACCGTCTTGGGCTCCACGGTGACCTTCGTCCTGCCGCTCTGTTGATCTTGGTCTTGTTGCATCGGAATGGTAACCTTTGCCCGATGCCTTGGCCTGTGCTTGCCCCCTTTGCACCAAAGGGGAAACAAGGACACTACGCAGGCCGGCGCCTGCCTTGTTTCGATCGTCATGGCTTGCGTCACGGGCTCCTCGTGAGGTATCCCCGCCTTGATATCTGCACCTCCTCGTGAGCCTGCCTGATGAGGCTGCCTCTGAGGAAGCTTCCGGTCGTCCGCCCCGCGAGGCTTGGCCCCTCGCGAGGGTCTTGCGCTTGAGCTGATGAAGATGGGCTGTGCTGGGCCCCACTTGAGCCACACCGCAGGCCGCAGGCAGGCAATTCTGGGGACCCCCGTTCCCACAACATCGACAAGAGCCATGCGAGGCGAGCGTCGCCCCGCACCACCCGGCGCAGATCCCTCCTCCTATGAGAGCAGCGAGTTGCGCGCCTGCGTTAACATCCCAGGGCTCAACTGGGCCACATCTCACGAGCTCTTCTGGCCATCCCATGTTGGCCGGTGTGAGCCCCCCCCCCCCTCACATCTACGTTCGCATGCCTTTCGGTCTGCCGAGCATGGCTGTCGTGCACCAGCACCACATGCGGGCCATCCTGTAGGGTCACGAGGCCCGGCACAAGGCGGTCCAGGCGGAGGAGGTGATGAACTCCCGTGAGCCCCCCAGACCTCCCGAGCCTCACGAGGTTCGGGAGCTGGACATCTCATGAGGAACGACTTTTGCGACACACGTCATCAGCTACTCCAACACTCCTTCAGCAATGGTGCTAGGTGACACTTTTTGGTTTGTTCAATTGAGGGAGCCCCTTGGGCCGCATCGTCCTCAAGCCGCCAGGACCAGTCTCGCGACTGCACCATTTTAATTTATGTACTCCAAACCAGTATGCTTGCTTGTTTTATCATGACTATCGGCATTATATCTGCTGTCTCGTTATTTATGAAACCGCCCTTCACGGCCTCCGCATGTTGCTAACCCGCCTCTTGCTCCTCCCGCAATGGCGGCTACATGCTGGCACAAAGCCTGTGCTCGGGTTCGTCCCTACAGCGCTGATAAATCTGAGAGATCGAGCTCTGACTCGCGGCCTGCCCCGCGCACTTCACCTCACCAAGTCCTCAGTGCCTTCATCTTCTTGCGGAAAGATCAACGGCAAGATAGGAAGCGCGGCTATGTGCTATGTTCTCTTCCCCCGACTAACCCACAGGGACCTCCAGAGTCGGAACTACGAGCGGCCACGTCAACGCCCCGAGTCGCAACCCCTCCAAGGCACCCTCTTAAGGCCCACAGCTCCATTCTCACGCAATCCGCTTGCACGTTAATGGGGGGCTCCTGAGCATCGCGCCTCAGGGGCTCCTACTGCCTCTCGAGCCATCTCAACCCCTGGCCTTGACCATGGAATCAGGACCTGGCATACCAGCGACGGCTGAGCCTTGCTCGAGGGCCGGGACCCATGGACGTAGGGCATTTAGATGCACGGGGAAGAGGGGATCGGTGTGAGACGGTCCTGGGAGCACCACCACCAGGACGCGACTGGGCACTGCGCAACAACTGTCTTCATAGCAAAGGAACCATCACGAGCTCGCTAAGATAAGTCACCACATACACGTTGGCATAAACCTCACGATTCAGTATTTCGGCTCTCGCGATCTCGCTCGGGCATGGCCGTTTTCCCTTTTGGCTTTCAGGGAGCTGCTTGCATGCTAAAGGGGTCCTCCTAAGCATCGCGCCTCAGGGGTTGTTACCAGACCTCGGGCCACTCACCTCCTGGCCTTGACCACGGCATCGCGACCTGGCATGCCAGCGACTGCTGAAGCCTACCTGAGGACTGGGTCCTGTCGGCGTAGAGCATTAAAGCTACCGCGAGAACGAAAGGGAGCGTCATGCCGAGGGAGGATACACAATCGCAACACCGAACCGAGAACAATAGCATTAAGGCAAAAGCATTACAGTTTTTACATACCCCCACGGGGCTTGTCATGATCTCGTGCGGGGAAAGCAAACGAAGGGACCCTGAAGAACTCCGGCCTCAGCGATGTCACCGACGGTGCCGAGTCAACGCTGCTGCCATGCTCTAGGTGTGACGAGAGCTCGGCGGCCCATAGCTGTCATCTCACTGGACTCCAGAGAGTCACTGCTGCTGCGGGAGGAGTTGCTGGCAAGGCCAAGGGCAAGTTCAACGCCCATGGCCGCACCGCATGGATCGCCCCTTCCGGAGCAGCACTCTAGGCGCCGACCATCCTCGCCAAAGACCTTGAAGAGGAGCGTCGAAGCTCCGTCGTATTCGAAGTGGATGGCGAGAGCCCCCTCTGGGCAGTAGGCACGGGCGACCTCGCCCCATCCACGGGTCATGAAGACGTCACTCTGGGGGATGACCTCAACCTCCGCTTCAGTAGCTCGGCTGCAGCACCCGGCATATGATACGTCTCCGTCGTATCTACTTTTCCAAACACTTTTGCCCTTGTTTTGGACTCTAACTTGTATGATTGAAAGGAACTAACCCAGACTGATGATGTTTTCAGCAGAATTGCCATGATGTTGTTTTATGTGCAGAAAACAAAAGTTCTTGGAATGACCTGAAACTCCATGGAATATCTTACAATAAATAATAAAAAATCCTCGCCAAAGATGAAGACCAGGGGGCCCACACCCTTGCCACGAGGGTGGGGGGCACCCCCCCACTAGGGCGCGCCCCCTACCTCCTGGGCCCCGGGAGACCTCCCGACTCCAACTCCAACTCTATATAACTGCTTTCGGGGAGAAAAAATAGGAGATAAGATTTCATCACGTTTTACGATACGGAGCCGCCGCCAAGCCCTAAAACCTCTCGGGAGGGCTGATCTGGAGTCCGTTCGGGGCTCCGGAGAGGGGGATTCGTCGCCGTCGTCATCATCAACCATCCTCCATCGCCAATTTCATGATGCTCACCATCGTGCATGAGTAATTCCATCGTAGGCTTACTGGACGGTGATGGGTTGGATGAAATTTACCATGTAATCGAGTTACTTTTGTTAGGGTTTGATCCCTAGTATCCACTATGTTCTGAGATTGATGTTGCTATGACTTTGCTATGCTTAATGCTTGTCACTAGGGCCCGAGTGCCATGATTTCAGATCTGAACCTATTATGTTTTCATCAATATACGAAAGTTCTTGATCCTATCTTGCAAGTCTATAGTCACCTATTATGTGTTATGATCCGTTAACCCCGAAGTGAAAATAATCGTGATACTTACTGGTGATGACCGTAGTTTGAGGAGTTCGTGTATTCACTATGTGCTAATGCTTTGTTCCGGTTCTCTATTAAAAGGAGGCCTTAATATCCCTTAGTTCCCATTAGGACCCTGCTGCCACGGGAGGGTAGGACAAAAGATGTCATGCAAGTTCTTTTCCATAAGCATGTATGACTATATTCGGAATACATTCCTACATTACATTGACGAATTGGAGCTAGTTCTGTGTCACCCTATGTTATGAATGTTACATGATGAACCGCATCCGGCATAATTCTCCATCACTGATCCATTGCCTACGAGCTTTCCATATACTAGTTTACGCTTATTTACTTTCCCGTTGCTATTGTTACAATCACTACAAAATACCAAAAACATTACTTTGCTTTTGTTACTCTTTTGTTACCGTTACCGTCACTATCATATTACTTTGCTACTAAACACTTTGCTGCAGATACTAAGTTTCCAGGTGTGGTTGAATTGACAACTCAGCTGCTAATACTTGAGAATATTCTTTGGCTCCCCATGTGTCGAATCAATAAATTTGGGTTGAATACTCTACCCTCGAAAGCTGTTGCGATCCCCTATACTTGTGGGTTATCAAGACTAATTTCTGGCGCCGTTGCCGGGGAGCATAGCTCTATTCTTTGAGTCACTTGGGATTGATATCTGCTGGACACTATAAAGAATTTGAAAGACGCTAAGACAACAATTTATCCCTCAACTACGAGGGGAGGTAAGGAACTGCCATCTAGCTCTGCACTTGATTCACCTTCTGTTATGAGTAAGCTTGCGACACCTAAACCTGCTTCTGCTATTCATTCTGATATGTCGCATGTTATTGATGATGCTACTTCTGCTATACATGATACTTATGATGAAACTACCTCTATGCTTGATACTACTATGCCACTTAGTGATTTTCTCGAGGAACGACTTGCTAGGGCTAGAGAGATTGAAAATATTGAATCTGATTATGATGATGAAAGTGATGATGAAGAATCACTTGTTATTCCTGAGGGTTATTTATTTGATCAAGAAGCTTCTTTAGCTATTTTAGCTTGCAAAGATAGATATGAACTCAAAAGGTTATTAGCTAAATGGAATAAGCAATCTCTAAATGCTAGGATGAGACCTGACCCTGCTTTTGCTACTTCACCTATCTGTGTTACTGATAAGGATTATGAATTCTCTGTTGATCCTGATATAATTACTTTGGTTGAATCTGATCCTTTTCATGGCTATGAATCTGAAACTGTTGTGGCACATCTTACTAAATTAAATGATATAGCCACCCTGTTCACTAATGATGAGAGATCTCGCTACTTTTATATCCTTAAAATATTTCCGTTCTCATTAAAGGGTGATGCTAAGATATGGTTTAATTCTCTTGATCCTGGTTGTGTGCGTAGTCCCCAGGATATGATTTACTACTTCTCTGCTAAATATTTCCATGCTCATAAGAAACAAGCTGCTTTAAAGGAAATATACAACTTTGTGCAAATTATAGAAGAGAGTCTCCCACGAGCTAGGGGGAGGCTTCTTAAGTTACTTAATGCTTTGCCTGATCATCCTCTTAAGAAAAATGAAATACTTCATATCTTTTACAATTGACTAACCGATGCTTCCAGAGATTACCTCGATAGTTGTGCTGGTTCTCTTTTCAGGGAAAGAACACTGGATGAAGCTGAAATCTTATTGAATAATATGTTGACAAATGAAAATAATTAGGCACCTCCTAAGCCAGCTCCTGCTCCAATTAATGATCCTATTCCTAAACCAACTCCAAAGAAGAGAGGTGTCCTATTTCTCAGTCCCGAAGATATGCAAGAGGCAAAGAAATCTATGAAATAAAAAGGTATTAAAGCTGAAGATGTTAAGAATTTACCTCCTATTGAAGAAATACATGGTCTTAATTTACCCCCTATTGAAGAAACATATGATCTTAATCCCTTATTTATCGAAGAACCTCCAGACCCCGATAACCCAACACAGGTAGTAAAGGTAAATTCTCTCTATAGATATGATAAAGCTGAAATCCCTCCTGCTAAAATTGCTAGTCAATGCTTGGATGAGTTTGATAATTTTATGTTTAAGCAAGAAGACTTCAATGCTTATTTTGGTAGACAATTAAAACAAGATGCTGATATGGTTAAATACTTGGGTGATTATATGGCCAATATTAGAGGTGAACTTAAGCTTTTTAGCAAACATGCTTCTATGGTTACCACTCAAGTAGAACAAGTACTTAAAGCTCAAAGGGAATTGCTCGATGAGACGAATAGTAAGAAAAATGATTATGCTATTAAAGTGGCTACTAAAACTGGTAGAATGACTCAGGAACCTTTGTATCCTGAAGGCCACCCTAAGAGAATTGAAAAAGATTCTCAGAGAAATCATATTGATGCACCTAGTTCTTCTAAAATGAAGAAAAAGAAAAATGATAGAACTGTGCAAACTTCTAGTGAACCTATTGCTGAGCCACCTGACAATCCAAATGATATCTCTATGTCTGATGCTGAAACACAATCTGGAAATGAACATGAACCTAATGAAAATGTTAATGATGATGTTCACAATAATGCTCAACCTAGTAATGATAATGATGTAGAAATTGAACCTGATGTTGATCTTGATAACCCACAATCAAAGAATCAACGTTATGATAAGAAAGACTTTGTTGCTAGGAAACATGGTAAAGAAAGAGAGCCTTGGGTTCAGAAACCCATGCCTTTTCCTCCCAAACCATCCAAGAAAAAGGATGATGAGGATTTTGAGCGCTTTGCTGAAATGATTAGACCTATCTTTTTGCGTATACGATTGACTGACATGCTCAAAATGAATCCTTGTGCTAAGTACATGAAAGATATTGGTACAAATAAAAGAAAGATACCAGAAGCTGAAATTTCCACCATGCTTGCTAATTATACTTTTAAGGGTGGAATACCAAAGAAACTTGGAGATCCAGGAGTACCTACTATACCATGCTCCGTTAAAAGAAACTATGTTAAAACTGCTTTATGTGATCTTGGAGCCGGAGTTAGTGTTATGCCTCTCTCTTTATATCGTAAACTTGACTTAAATAAGTTGACACCTACTGAAATATCTTTGCAAATGGCTGATAAATCAAATGCTATACCTCTCGGCATTTGTGAGGATGTGCCTGTTGTGGTTGCAAACGTTACTAATTTAACGGACTTTGTTATTCTTGATATTCCCGAGGACGATAGTATGTCTATTATTCTTGGAAGACCTTTTCTTAATACTGCAGGGGCTTTTATTGATTGCAACAAAGGCAATGTCACTTTTCATGTTAATGGTAATGAGCATACAATACACTTTCCGAGGAAACAACCTCAAGTTCATAGTATCAATTCTATTAGAAAAATTCCATCGATTATATTTGGAGGTTTTGAATTTCCTCTTCCTACTGTCAAGAAGAAATATGATATACTTATTATTGGGGATGTGTATATCCCCGTTGAGGTAACCTAGTGTTATTCGAAATTTTTCCGGTTTCATGTTAATCGGAATGAGTTTGTTAACAAGACTTGATCAACCTTGTTAGTGGATTCCTTTTGACGAGCATGAGATGGATGAAACCAGAAGCACAACCTTCTATACCCCACTTTTACTTTCTGTTATTTATATTAAATAAAATAAAAATAAATAATTTTCTGTTTGTTATCTGATTATCCGTGCAATATAAAAATACATCGAAAATAAAAGTTCTCCAAATGCCCTGAAAATTAAATATGATTTTTTATAGAATATTTGAGGATTTATGGAACAAAGAACACACCAGGGGGGCCAACCACCTTGGCACGAGGGTGGAGGGCGTGCCCCCTGCCTCATGGGCCCATGGTGGCCCTCCTCCACTTCTTCCTGCACCCATCCTCTTCTTCTTCCTCCCACAAACACGAAAAACCAACTCAAGCACGAGTTCCAGCCCTCTTTGCTGCCATTTTCGATCTCCTTGCTCAAAGCACCTCTCACAAAACTGCTTGGGGAGATTGTTCCTTGGTATGTGACTCCTCCATTGGTCCAATTAGTTTTTGTTCTAGTGCTTTATTCATTGCAAATTTTTGCTGCTTAGGTGACCCTTTTCTTGAGCTTGCATGTCAAATTTATATGGTCAAAAGTAGTTTTGATGCATGATATAGGCCCTAGGCACTTGTAGGAGTAGTTGCTATCAAAATTATTGAGTTTGGTTTACTTTTATTTTGAAGTTACTAAAAAATTTCAGAATTTTTCAGAGGAAGAAATATGCTTAGGAAAATGTTCCAAGGTGGTTCTTCAAGGAAGCAAGGACCTGGGCTTGCAATGCGTGATGCTGACGAAGAGCCACCAAGAGACGCTCTAGTGCGTCCTTGTGAGTGGCCTTCTGAAAATTTTATGGATCGTGCAGGAATTAAAGAAGAATTGAACGCATATGTGCGTAATGCCGGTCTTGAGGACTTTGAGGCAGACAAATGCCCCCAGTATCATGATCTCACAAGCTCTTTTGTGAGGAGGTTTGAGTATTCATCTTCGCGTAATTCTCCTTCAGTCATGTTTGATCTTTATGACAAATCTTATACCATGGACTTAGAGGATTTCACTTTTGCTTGCAAACTTCCACAATGGGGTAGTGTTAGGGATCCCCCTAAATCTGAATTTAGAAACTTTCTTGCTAGTATAACTGTAGGGGAATCTAGAGATATAACACAAGCTACCATAGGGAGCATTCACTTTCCTGCTATACATTATTTTGCTCTCTTCATAGGTAGGTGCATAAATGCTAAGGATGAAGCATGTCACATGTGTGTCCCTGACCTTAGCATTCTCAGGAGTGCTATGTCAGAAGACCAATCTTATCATATGGGAGCCATTGTAGCTCGTAGGTTGCATCATAATAGATATAATGGAGATTTCTTTGGAGGAATTTATGCAACCCGCTTAGCTAAATTTCTTGAGATAGACGTTCGTGAAGGAGACATGGAGTTGCCTCCTGCTTATTTAGATTTTGATTCTATGGTTTCTCACCATTTTGTCGAGAGGAACGAATCACCTCTCCAGTACCGACTAATCTTTGACAGACCCCGTGCTGTCCGTATTACTCTCCCTGCTCCTGCTTTCTTTGATTATCAGGCAAGAGGAGGATATACTATTACCAGAGAGGAGGCAGATGAGTACGAGAGGAGAGAAGAGGCTGCTCGTCGCCACGCTGCAGCTCAGCAGGCGATAGCTGCTGCATCACAGTACGACCCCAACAACTATTATTATGGATATCAGCCAGGCCAGCAGTGGCCATGGACCAACTTAGGCCAAAAGCCTAAGCTTGGGGGAGTACGTATTTCTCACCGACATTACATTTATGTTCACACACACTCATTGCTAGATGTCGGTGTTCATACTTTTTCATTGTATCATCCATGCTAGTTTATTTTCTTTTATGCTTTCTTCTTGTGTGTTTAATAAACCTTAAGGAAAAAAACCAAAAAATTTATTTCTAGCTTTTAATTAATTTACTTTCCATGCTTGTAGTAGTAATTAAAAAGAAAACCCAAAAATATTTCATGTTCTTCTTTTTCTTGTTGGGAGCTTTCCCGTGTAAATAGTTTTATTTCTTTTCTTTTCTTTGGGGGTCAGTAGGAGAAGACAATGATTAAATTGTTGAAGTGGCTCTTATATGCTTTATTGTTGATTTAACCAGGAGCCCATATTGCTTTGTCTTCTCCTGTTTATTGAATGCTTGCAGATTCCAGCTTAGTCCAATGCACGTGCACTCTTATTATTATTCACATCGTTCGGTCATGCAAGTGAAAGGCAATTATGATGATATATGATGGACTGACTGAGATGAGAAAAGCTGGTATGAACTCGACCTCTTTTGTTTTTGTAAATATGATGAGTTCATCGTTCTTGATTCAGCTTGTTATGAATAAACATGTTTGCAATGACAATTAGAGATCATAGTTGCTTGTGCCATGCTTGATTAGCTATGAGTTATAATGGTTTACCTTGCGTGCCAACATGCTATTAAAATGGTTATGATGTGGTATGATAGGGTGGTATCCTCCTCTGAATGATTTAAGTGACTTGACTTGGCACATGTTCACGCATGTAGTTGAAACAAATCAACATAGCCTTCACGATATTTATGTTCATGGTGGATTATATCCTACTCATGCTTGCATCCAATGTTTATTAATTTTAATGCATGTACATGGCTGTTGTCGCTCTCTAGTTGGTCGCTTCCCAGTCTTTTGCTAGCCTTCACCTGTACTAAGCGGGAATACTGCTTGTGCATCCAAACTCCTTAAACCCCAAAGTTATTCCACATGAGTCCACTATACCTTCCTATATGCGGTATCTACCTGCCGTTCCAAGTAAATTTGTATATGCCAAACTCTAAACCTTCAAATAATCATCCTGTTTTGTATGCTCGAATAGCTCATGTATCAACTAGGGATGTATGTATCTTCCATGCTAGGCGGGTTATTCTCAAGAGGAGTGGACTCCGCTCCTCACTCACGAGAAAATGGCTGGTCACCGGGATGCCCAGTCCCATGCTTTATGCAAACTAAATCAAAATAATTGCAAAACAAAACTCCCCTGGGACCTGATGTATGTTGGAGGCACTCGTTGTTTCGAGCAAGCCATGGATTGATGTTTGTTGGTGGAGGGGGAGTATAAACTTTACCATTCTGTTTGGGAACCGCCTATAATGTGTGTAGCATGGAAGATATCGCCATCTCTTGGTTGTTATGTTGACAATGAAAGTATACCGCTCAAAATATTATTCACCTCTATTTCAAAACCGAGCTCTGGCACCTCTACAAATCCCTGCTTCCCTCTGCGAAGGGCCTATCTATTTACTTCTATGCTGAGTCATCACCCTCTTATTAAAAGCACTAGCTGGAGAGCGCAGCTGTCATTTGCATTCATTATTGTTAGTTTACATTGGATGTGACTATGATTGGATCTCTTTTACCATGAATTACAATGTCTAGTCAGTCCTTGATCTTTAAAGGTGCTCTGCATTTATGTTTTGCGGTCTTAGAAAGGGCTAGCGAGATACCATCTTGTTATATCATATTATGATTGTCTTGAGAAAGTGTTGTCATCCGAGATTTATTATTATGGCTTGCTAGTTGATTATGCTATTGATATGGGTAATCATGAGACCTGAGAATTATTGCAAATAAGGTTAGTTATAATCTTTGCTGAAAACTTGAATGCTTGCTTGACACATTTACAACAACAAGAGCAAACAGAGTTTGTAAAAGTTTTTCTTTATTTCTTTCAGTTTGTCAACTGAATTGCTTGAGGACAAGCAAGGGTTTAAGCTTGGTGGAGTTGATACGTCTCCGTCGTATCTACTTTTCCAAACACTTTTGCCCTTGTTTTGGACTCTAACTTGTATGATTTGAATGGAACTAACCCGGACTGACGCTGTTTTTAGCAGAATTGCCATGATGTTGTTTCATGTGCACAAAACAAAAGTTCTCGGAATGACCTGAAACTCCACGGTATATCTTACAATAAATAATAAAAATCCTCGCCAAAGATGATGACCAGGGGGGCCACACCCTTGCCACGAGGGTGGGGGGCGCCCCCCCCCCCCTAGGGTGCGCCCCCTACCTCGTGGGCCCCCTAGAGACCTCCCGACTCCAACTCCAACTCTATATAACTGCTTTCAGGGAGAAAAAATAGGAGAGAAGATTTCATCGCGTTTTATGATACGGAGCCGCCGCCAAGCCCTAAAACCTCTCGGGAGGGCTGATCTGGAGTCCGTTCGGGGCTCCGGAGAGGGGGATCCGTCGCCGTCGTCATCATCAACCATCCTCCATCACCAATTTCATGATGCTCACCGCCGTGCGTGAGTAATTCCATCGTAGGCTTGCTGGACGGTGATGGGTTGGATGAGATTTACCATGTAATCGAGCTAGTTTTGTTAGGGTTTGATCCCTAGTATCCACTATGTTCTGAGATTGATGTTGCTATGACTTTGCTATGCTTAATGCTTGTCACTAGGGCCCGACTGCCGTGATTTCAGATCTGAACCTATTATGTTTTCATCAATATATGAGAGTTCTTGATCCTATCTTGCAAGTCTATAGTCACCTATTATGTGTTATGATCCGTTAACCCCGAAGTGACAATAATCGGGATACTTACCGGTGCTGACCGTAGTTTGACGAGTTCATGTATTCACTATGCGCTAATGCTTTGTTCCGGTTCTCTATTAAAAGGAGGCCTTAATATCCCTTAGTTTCCATTAGGACCCCGCTGCCACAGGAGGTAGGACAAAAGATGTCATGCAAGTTCTTTTCCATAAGCACGTATGACTATATTCGGAATACATGCCTACATTACATTGACGAATTGGAGCTAGTTCTGTGTCACTCTATGTTATGAATGTTACATGATGAACCGCATCCGGCATAATTCTCCATCACTGATCCATTGCCTACGAGCTTTCCATATACTAGTTTACGCTTATTTACTTTCCCGTTGCTATTGTTACAATCACTACAAAATACCAAAAACATTACTTTGCTTTCGTTACTCTTTTGTTACCATTACCGTCACTATCATATTACTTTGCTACTAAACACTTTGCTATAGATACTAAGTTTCCAGGTGTGGTTGAATTGACAACTCTGCTGCTAATACTTGAGAATATTCTTTGGCTCCACTTGTGTCGAATCAATAAATTTGGGTTGAATACTCTACCCTCGAAAGCTGTTGCGATCCCCTATACTTGTGGGTTATCAGCATGTTGCAGCCACAGCTCGGCGGGCCCCCTCTGAGGGAGTCCTGGACTAAGGGGTCCTCGGGCGTCCGACCTATTAGCAATGGGCCGGACTGATGGGCTGTGAAGATACGAAGACCGAGGACTACACCCATGTCCGGATGGGACTCTCCTTGGCGTGGAAGACAAGCTTGGCGACCAAATATGTAGATTCCCTTCTTTGTAACCGACCTTGTATAACCCTAGATCCTTCCGGTGTCTATATAAACCGGAGGACTTAGTCCGGATAGGGGATACTCATTATCATAGACATACAAGCTAGACCTCTAGGGTTTAGCCATTACAATCTTGAGGTAGATCAACTCTTGTAATACTCATATTCATCAATATCAATCAAGCAGGACGTAGGGTATTACCTCCATAGAGAGGGCTCGAACCTGGGTAAACATCATGTCCCTTGTCTCCTATTACCATCGACCTTAGACTCACAGTTTGGGACCCCCTACCTGAGATCCGCCGGTTTTGACACCGACATTGGTGCTTTCATCGAGAGTTCCACTGTTCAGTCGACAGCAAGATCGATGTCTCGCCTTGTTCTTGAGGATAATATCACCACTGGAGGAACGCTGGCTCCAGGCCAAACCCTCCGGCTGGGTGGCTTTACCATGACTGCCCGTTCGGTCATTAAGCCAACGATGACCTCTCGGGTCATCGAAAACCCCCTTCGTATCAACTCCGAACACTCCAAGTAGATGGATCCAACAGAGCTTTCGTCTTTAAACGAGCTCCTAGATCACATCGCCGCCCCGGGGGTCACTACAGACTTTGGGTTAAAACCCATCAGAGAGAAATCAAATCTCCGCTGATCACCCACCAGATAGTGGTAGTCGAGGGGCGAGTCGATAACTCTTCCTCCATATTGAGGATGGAATATGTCCGGATATCCAATCTCGAAGAACCGGACACCTACCGCGAGGTGAAGCATCCTGCCCTCCGAACATAGAATCGAACGACGGGCCTAAGAAATTAATGGACATCCAAGAGATCGATCTGTCAAGTTCGAAAGACCTTCAGACTCCGGATCCAAAACTGGGGCAGGGTTCAGATTTAAATCCACCTACCCACCCGAATACAAGCGCTCTCATGAGCATAAAACCGCAATCTCAGGAAACAGTCCACCACTTCTGGGCCAGATTCCTTCTTGTCAAAAACAAGATTAAAGATTACCGCGACGAGGAAGCGATCTCAGTGTTCTGCAAAAAATGCAGGGACGAAGGAATCCTCAACGCCATCAACCGCCGTCACATCCTACACTTTGCTAACTTGGCAACCATCATACAGAAGTACAGTGCAATGGACCGCGCCTGGAAAACTCAAACAGCTCGTTTGGAATCATCGGTCCCCACTCAACCCTTCATTCAGGCAAAAAGGCGCACCCTTGCAACACGCCCGGTTCAATAGTAAAGAAATACAAGTCTAGTATGGGGCGCGGAACCATTCTGGAAGGATGGCTCGATGGGCCATGCAAAATACACGCAACACCGGATAACATACCAACACATAGCCTTAGAGCATGTTGGATACTCCGGCAAGTGGCCAAGAGCGGCGAGGATATCCTCACCAAGAATAACCTAGATAACACCCCCAGAGGACAACGACCCAAAAGTACTGACGATCTTTGAGACATTCGCCTCCAACAATACGTGCAAGAGAGCACTATGCGGACTCGCCGAAGTCTGTCAAATAGAAGAAACAAACGCTTGGAACGACATGGCTATAACTTTTAATGCCGGTGACGAACCGAAATACAGGACAGTCCGAGCACCGGCCCCCTTGGTCGTCAGTCCAATTGTGGACGACTTTCGGCTTACCAAGGTCCTTATGGATGGCGGCAGCGGACTAAACCTCATCTACGAAGATACACTCCACAAAATGGAAATAGACAGGAGCCTCATTGAGCAAAGCAGCATGACCTTCCAAGGAATTGTCCCAGTCGGGAGGCGCGGTGTGCGGGAAAAATAACACTCGACGTGGTATTCGGCACGCCGGAGAACTATCGGTCCGAAGAAATAACCTTCCGAGTGGCCCCTTTCAACAGCGGGTATCACGCCCTCTTAGGGCGAGATGCATTTACGTGCTTCCAAGCGGTACCCCATTACGGATACATGAAGCTTAAGATGCCTGGGCCCAATGGTATAATCACTCTAGCTAGTGATCCAGACATAGCACTCCGCGCCGAGAATAAAACCGCATCCTTGGCCCTCGAGGCATTATCTGAAGCCCTCGTGGCCGAAGAATTAGCCGTGCTGCGCTCTATGGTGGACAGGGATGATGTCATCCTAGACAAACGACCCAAATCCACCTCCTTCAAACCAGCTGAAGAAATAGTCAAATTCCAAGTCCATCCAACGGACCCCAAGAAGACAACATCCATCGGTTGACGCTGTGCTACGAGAGTTCCTGTGTGAAAATTGGGATATATTCGCCTGGCACCCTTCTGATATGCCGGGAATCCCACGCTAGTTGGCTGAACACAGCCTCAATATATTAAAAGGATATAAACCGATCAAGCAAACACTGTGGCGCTTTTCTGAACCCAAACTTTAAGCTATGGGGGAGGAGCTAGCCAAGTTAATTGAGGTCGGATTCATCAGAGAAATAAAACATCCGGACTGGCTGGCAAACCTAGTGATGGTACCAAAGAAGGACAAACCCTGGCAGTTGTGCGTCGATTTTAAAGACCTCAATAAGGCTTGCCCTAAGGATCCCTTCCCCCTCCCCCGCATCGATCAAATCATTGATGCTACCGCAGGGCATGACTCACTGTGTTTCCTGGATGCATATTCCGGATACCGTCAAATCAAAATGAAGGAGTCCGATCAAGCTGCAACAACATTCATTACCCCATATGGGCCATTCTGCTTCAACACCATGCCCTTCGGGCTCAAGAACGCCGGCGCCACATACCAACGCATGATTCAAACATGCCTAGAGAAGCAGACCAGCAAGAGAGTTGAAGCTTACGTGGACGACGTCATCATCAAAACCAGGCGCGTCGAAACACTAATAGAAGATTTACGTCTCACATTCGATAACCTCCGCATGTATGACATCAAGCTCAATCCTGAAAAGTGCGTTTTCGGCGTCCTTGCCGAAAAACTGCTGGGCTTCATCGTTTCCAACAGAGGAATTGAAGCAAATCCAGCCAAAATCTGAGCTCTGTCACAATTGGCCACGCCAACAGACCTTAAACAAGTCCAAAAGCTCATCGGCTGCGTGGCAGCTCTAAGTCGCTTTATCTCCAGATTGGGAGAAAAGGCACTGCCACTCTATCGTCTTGTACGGCGAACCGATCACTTCGAGTGGACGGACGCGGAAATAGCCAGACTGGAGGAAATAAAGACCCTTCTTGCGAGCAACCCAATCCTGGCCGCGCCAAACATCGGTGAACTGATGTTGTTGTACGTATCGGAAACACATCAGGTGGTGAGCGTCATGCTCGTCGTCGAATGAGAACAGGACGAACACAAATTCCCGCTTCAGAAGCCAGTATACTACGTATCCACTATCCTTACACCATGTAAATCCCGGTACCCCCATTATCAAAAGATAGCGTACGCGGTCTTCATGGCATCCCGAAAGCTCCGTCACTACTTCCAGTAGTGTTCTATCACGGTGGCTTCCGAAGTTCCACTCAATGACATTATAAACAACCGCGATGCCACGGGCCGGATTGCCAAATGGGCCATTGAGCTCCTTCCTTTTGATATTACATACAAACCACGTCGAGCTATTAAATCCCAAGTACTGGCTAACTTCGTCGCCGAATGGACAGAGGCCGAACTCCCTAAAGAGTACGACACATATTCCAATTGAGTTATGTATTTCGATGGCTCCAAAATGCTAGAAGGGCTAGGAGCGGGCATCATTTTAACGTCCCCTACTGGATACGTCGTTCAGTACGTACTCCAAATACTATACACAGACTCCAATAACGCAACCGAATACGAGGCCTTATTGCATAGTCCCCGGATGGCTGTCTCCATGGGCATACAACGCCTAGAAGTGCGCGGGGACTCAAACCTCGCAATATCTCAAATAAATGGAGACTTCGACGCCAAAGATCCGAAGATGGCAGCTTATCGTAACGCAGTCATAAAAATGTGGGCCCGGTTCGAGGGGCTCGAGTTCCATCATGTGGCTCGAGAAAGTAATCAACCGGTGGATGTTCTTGCTCGTATTGGCGCTAAGCGCGACCCCGTCCCACCTAATATCTTTCTGGAAAGGCTTTTTAAGCCATCCGTGGTGTGGCAGGGGGGAAATGACAACACTAGAACGGATCCGAACATAACCCCAGATTCCGAAAACACCGATATCATCAGAGGCTCAACCACCGAAATAACACCGTCGACGCATCTCATCATGGCAGTCATTGCCCCATGGACCGAACCCTTCCTGGCCTACCTTAACAGGAAGGAGCTTCCTGAGGACCAGAATGAGGCCCGCTGCATTGTCCGGTGTTCGAAGGCCTACAAGGTTCATGACAGAGAGCTCTATAAGAAAAGCTCTATCGGAGTTCTTCAAATATGTATCTCCAACGAATAGGGGCGGAAGCTCTTGGCCGAGATTCACGCCGGGCTTGGCGGTCACCATGCCGCAGCTCGGGCCCTTGTTAGCAAGGCCTTCTGTAAAGGGTTTTATTGGCCGACAGCCCGAGCAGATGCACAGGACCTTGTCCAACGTTGCATTGGTAACCAAAGCCATATGCCCCCCACTGCCTTACAAACAATCCCGCCTTTTGCGGTCTGGGGACTCGATATGGTCGGACCCCTTAAAGGAGGAAGCCATAAGAGAAATTATCTGCTGGTCATGGTGGATAAATTCACTAAGTGGATAGAGGCCAAACGAGTCAAAATGACAGAAGCGGGGCCGGTAATAGATTTCATATCCGGCGTGGTACACCGTTATTGTGTCCCACACAGCATAATAACCGATAATGGCTCTAATTTCACAGCCGATGAAGTGAAAACTTGGTGTGCTAATCTAGGTATTAAACTTGATTACGCCTCGGTCTATCACCCGTAGACAAACGGTCAAGTCGAACGGGCTAATGGTCTTATTATGAGCAGCATCAAACCTAGACTAGTGCGGTCTTTGAAAGAATCAGACAAGCACTGGGTGGAGGAACTTGACTCCGTACTCTAGGGGTTGCGGACCACGCCCAACCTCACTACTGGATATATGCCTTTCTTCATGGTGTACGGTGCAGAAGCAATGTTACCCTGCGATATTATTCATGACTCACCTCGAGTGAGCATGTACGAAGAGAGAGAAGCCGAGCTTGATCGGCAGGACAGCCTAGATGCCTTGGAGGAGGAGCGCGACCTCGCAAAAGCCCGTTCTGCATTTTATCAACAACAGACTCGCAGGTATCAAAGCAAAGAAGTGCGAGCCAAGACTTATAACATTGGTGAACTCGTTCTACGCCTGCCGGAGAAGAAAAAGGAAAAACTCAAGACCAAGTGGGAGGGTCCCTTCATCATTGACGAAGTTCTCACCGGAGGAGCGTACCGCTTGCGTGATGCGTCAAACAATCACCTGGAGCCAAACCTCTGGAACGCGGCCAGACTACGACGATTTTATGCCTAGCACCGAACTCTGTGTTCTTCTCCTCCCTCCTGTTATTAACGTTATTTCTTCTCTCTTTTCGTTTTTTATCTTTCTCTTTCGTTTTGCTCTTTAGCCTTATGGTTTCAGTACGGCTAGACCGTCCTTACCTGATGCATACATCTCTGCATATGTACGTTCATTATACCTAGGGGCTTCTCGTACAGAAGCTTGCTATTATCCTTTGAGCATCAAGCTCACCACATATGCGTTTTTCCATATGTACCTTTTCTTCGCCATTATATGCATCGATATGACTTAAGTTTTGGCCAAGCTGGGTTGCCTGGCTCCTGTGCTTATGCCCTACGTTCCTGTTAGTTCGGCTAGGGCATAAAGGAAGCACCTCTGCGATTGTTACTGTCGGGTCATCCAAATGTGTACCTCAGACCGGGTGAAGCCAAAAGCTAGCATTCTTAAGGGAATATTCGGTCGGCGAATTAAAGATGTCCCCGCATTCATTCTATTATGAAACCCCGGAAGTTACCTACTCTGCGAATTTTTCAATCACAGTTCGGACATGCACATTAAACGCATGCACACCCAGGGAAAGGAACCCTTAACAGAACTATTCTCTCTGTAAGATGTTTCTTACATAATGTAATATAACATAACTAGCCAGATACACATTGTCTGTTCAAGCAACTATGACCCCTATGCCTGGTTCCCATGCTTGCCCCGGTATATTCTACCGTTAGGGTATTCGAAAACACTCCGCACCTTCCGGTCCAGAAGTCGAAGCGAAAAGGTCGGCCATGACAATTGTTTTTATTATCCAGCTAGAAGGAATGTACATAGTCACTTAGGACTCAAAAACTTCCTCCTCTATACCGTCCAATAGGCGGTCTAACTTACAATCCTGTTGTGAGTATCTAGCAGCCACCTCAACTTGGTCAGATACTAAACTAACGGAAATTTCTTTCCCATTTGACCCTAGCGGTCTGACCTGGGCCATGTGATTCGGATCCAGCTTGGTATACCGCGTTTTTATCATGGCCCAGGCTTCTCGCGCACCCTCTCGGTAGGCTGATATCTTCCATAGTCGGATACGCCACCGCGCTCCCTTGAACAGCTCTACAAGCTTCTACATACTCCCTGGAGGGGAGCCGGATGGCCATAAGGCCTTGGCTACACTCCGCATTGCCTGCCGAGCATGCTCGTGCAACTGCGACAGCTCTTGCAGAAGATCACTTGATGATCCGAACACCTCCTCTTCAGGGTGGCCCGTCAATACACCTGCAATCACAACTATATAATCTACGGTTACTTCCAAACTGTTATAAGATAAATTCGGCCACATACTGAATATGCCGCCTCACAGTTTTTGTTCTCCTTCACGGAGTCAGCTAGCTGAGCTCGCACGTCTTTCAGTTGTTCGCCCAGACTGGTGTTCGAATCCTGGATCTTCTTTTTCTCCTGAATGACTTTCGTTAACACACGCTCACCCGCTGCTAGCAGTTTTTTGGCTCAGTGTTCTTCACCTCGAGCGGCATCCAGCTGCTCCCGCAGTTGGTCTAATGATCCAATACAACGATAAGCAACCAGATTAGCATTATTAGTGTACAATTATGATTTCTCGGTGGAGGGAAACATTACCAGGGGATGCCTTCTTGGATTTCTCTAGTTCAGCATTGGCAGCAGACAGCTGGCGCCGACACTTTTCTAGTTCCTGAGTTAACATGGTGTTCTTCTCCGTAAGCACCTGGTTGTACATTGATCCTTAAATCAGTTGTTTCAACTACTTTAAGTCTCGGGGGCTACTGGCATATGGTTATCATAGTCAGACAAAACAAACTTACCTGCACATCTTTTAAATGTTTTGTGGCTCTATTAAGCCCATCTCGAGCAGCTCAGATATATGCATCGGCCGAGCTGAAGGCGTTAAATGACTCTTCTGAAAAGCTAGGGTCTCGTAAAACGGCCCTACGGCGCCGATGATTCATGGCGCTCTCCACTTCCGAGTTGGTGACGGATACATCATCCGAGTCCTCGGCTAGAGGACAGTCCGGCGTCACCCCTGCATCAGCCATCATCTTCACGGCAGGATTTGAATCCTGGCTGCGGGAAGTATGACCGGCCGGACCCTCGGGTATAGTCTGACACACCTTTTTCCTGATATAGGGTAAATGGAAAGGTCACAGTGGGTTGTGACTACAAAGGTGCATACTTGCAAATTCATACCTCTTTGATGAAGGCTTGGTCGTTTCGTTTGCTTTCCTCTTAGAAGGCTTGCCTGGTATGGGGGACGCTCTCTTCGGAGATGCTCTCGGGGCAGCATGGCGCACCGAAGCTTCCCCTTCTCAGCATAGGACAGTGCGGTGGGTAAGGAGGAATGAGAAAACTCTTTTGGACAAGGTGTCTTCACTACAAAAAAATACACTTCCGTGATGACACGTGTTTGTCACAGTAGGTCGCATTTTTTGTCATGCATGTACATCCATGACAAATTTATGACAGAATCAAGATAATCATAACTGTGCTGTCGTACAAGTGTTCCATGACATTACCAAAATTATCATCACGGAAGTGTCCACTTCCATGACGATAAATTGTGCGTCACAGAAGTGCTTTCGTCAAGGGTGATCGACACATGGCAGCCACCATAATGGAACACCGTTAAGCTATCGGGTCGGGTTTTGGATCCGATAACTTGTTAACAGCCCCGACCAATGGGGATTTTCCACGTGTAAAATCATCATTGGCTGGAGGAAACACGTGTCGGCTCATCGTCGGGACAGATGTCATCCACTCATTGGACAGAAGGCGCCTATGATACGTTGACACGTGGCACGGCCCAACAGAGGCCCATTCCTGTGAAAAGGTCGGCCCGTTTGACTTGGTCAAAAGGTGGCGGGCCAGCCCATGGAAAGCCTGTTAACGGCATGTTCGCATATAAGCCATTTACAGCCCGCTAACCCAAGGCCCATTACGCCCTATCCGAATTAGGCCCAGTAGCGTCATCTGGGCCATCCAATATGATTCCAGCCCATTTTCACTTCTGGCCCATGTATGGCCCATGATGTCTTTCGGCCCATATGAGGCCCTATGTAACTCTTGGCCTATTAACGGCTCGTGGTGAAACTGGCCCGTAATGAATAGTGTATCACTTTACACCCATTAACGGCCCGTGGTGAAACTAGCCCGTAATGAACAGTGTATCACTTTATACCCATTAACGGCCCGTTATTCCGTTGGGCCGCCTCCAGCCCATGTTATCTTTCGGCCTTCTCAGAGCCCATTTATTCTTGGGCTCATTTCCAGCATTCGTTTACTTACGGCCCGTTATTGTCATTTTCTGCTTGTGGGCCAAATTCAGCCTGTGGTTACAGTCGGCCCGTTTGTGGTCCGTTAATACGTTGGGTCGTTTTCATAGCGTCAGCAAATACGGCCTATTAACAATGGTCCGTTATGGTCAGCCCATGGATGGACGATTCCAACTCTAGCCCATTTACGGCCAGAATGTGGTCTGTTTGGCCCATGTTTGGCCAATCGATCATATGGCCCGTATAAGGCCCATTTATGATACGACCCGTAGAAGGCCCATTGATGATATGGCCCGTAGAAGGCCCATTGTTTCTACGGCCCATAGAAGGCCCACTGTTTCTACGGCCCGTAGAAGGCCGACTATTTATACGTCCCGTAGAAGGCCCACTGTTTCTACGGCCCGTAGGAGGCCCAGTGTCACTACAGTAAATATTAGCCCATGGTTATTGTGGCCTAGTTTTAAAAAATAGGTTATTGCAGCCACTAGCAAACCACAGAAAAAGAACTGCACAGACTACAAGAAAACAAATAAACAAGACAACAAGGAAATAAATAAGCAAGCAACTTATACTAGGCTATCACGGCTATTACACATATTACATCCACTGGGCATCAAAGTTCGCCACCAGTGCAAATATAGGGAACACGGCAGCATATAAACGCCGTAGCAAAACAAGTCCAAAACTGAAACCACTTCAGAAGAGCTCAAGAAACAATATCCTGGGTACCCATAATGCTGGCAAGATGCTTAGAAAGCTTATTAACTTTCTCTTGTTTGGCGCTTAAGTCCTCCAGCGCTTGCTATTGCACCAGAAAGTATGCATCTGAATTCTGCAAGGACTTCCTCAGTCCTTCGGCTTCCTGTCGCATAGCATCTGATCGATGTCTTTCAACTTGAAGTTGAGAGTCAAGAAGCCGAACTGATTCAGGCAATGAGTTCGAAGAGCTGGTGCCAGCAGTGGTAGCCAGTAACTCGAACACTACATCAAGACAGGACTTTGGGGTTGTCTCAGTGTCTTGAATATAGTTTTTATCAGCTTTCTTGGAGACCAACAGGGATGTCTCACTATCTTGAACCTTATCTACATTACTTCCTTTACCATTGCATAACAGGGTACTCTTCTCCAATATTTTATCCGCGTTCTAAAAGAGAAACAAATAAACACATCTCAGGTTTACAATGTAGTATATGAAACTCATTTTGGTAAACCAGTTCAGTAGCAAGGTGGACAGGATAACAGCATGAAACAAACATATATCTATGTAGTATGGTCACTGTATGGTCTATATCATTCTAGTTTATGTTGCCAAATCAAGATAGATACAGTTCGAATCATATCTATTTAACAAAAAGCAGCATAGACAGAATATAAGTGTGGGAAACTACACAGCAATAACAACACTTGTAATGTGCATGGCATGAGAACATAACTGTTTATTCAATTGAAACTGAAATCAACATAGAGCAAGTTACAACAGCAAACAGCCAAACACATTGAAGAAACAGGTTTAAAACATACCTGTTGCGCCATTGGAGTTTCAATTGCATCCTTCAAATTTGAAATTAGTTGGTATCAGTAAATACAGTGATGCAAGAGCAAAGTAGTATGAACCATAGCTACGGAACCTGACCTAAGAACAATTCTTCTTCTGCTTTAAGCGTTGACTTCGGGTTCGGAGTGGTGGTCCTCGTGATTTGGGCACCGCAGTTGCCTTACTAACTGCTCGTGTTTGGGTGCTCTATGGTGGAGACAGTGTTGTGTCAACGGGAACTGGGTGTCTATCTGCTGGGGTTGGGGTTAGAAGGGGTGTAGCTGGTTCTCTGTCCAACTGGGTAGGGGTACAATCTGCATGAGTGTGGGTTATGTGTGGTGGGGCTGGTTCTTGGGCAAGTACAACCGTGGTTCTATCTGCATCGACAGGTAGCACGATCTTTTCTGAAGACCGTGTTTTTACTCCCACAGATACTGCCATTACTCCCTCCAATTGAAATGGCTGATAAACAAGAAAAGTAATTGAATGTACATACATTGTAAGATAGACAGGTGCAATGGATAGTAGGGAAGAAAACAGGGCATGAAATAATTCACATTTATGTTGTCTAAGCAAACAGAATAGCAGGACATAATTTCACATATATGATGGCTAATTAAACAGGATAGCATGACACAATTTCACATGTATGATAGCTAACTAAACAGGATAGAATGACATACTTCAAAATATGATGACTATGTAAACAGGATGACATGATAAAACTATACGATGTGTCTATTAAAGTGGTTGGCAT
Organism: Triticum aestivum; assembly: GCF_018294505.1. Taxonomy (NCBI): domain Eukaryota; kingdom Viridiplantae; phylum Streptophyta; class Magnoliopsida; order Poales; family Poaceae; genus Triticum; species Triticum aestivum. Next base: position 209,012,179 of record NC_057800.1, on the reverse strand, counting down.
GCCATAAATCACAAACATGACGTCGATGGAAACATGATGGCATGATATAATTCATGGATAGAATGACATAATTTAAATATGATGACTATGTAAACAGGATGAGATGATATAACTATGTTATGTCTTTAGAAAATGGGTTGGCATGCCATAATTCAGATACATGCTGTCTATGTAAACATCATGGCATGACATAATTCAAATATATGATTTATATACTAAGGAAGTGAGCAGAGGGCAATCGCATATATGATGTGTCAACTAAGGAGATGGCATTCAATATTGTGTATATGATGTAGAAACTAAGCATTGCAATACAACATATGCATTATATGAGTAATATAACCCTGCCAAGTTTGAGCATACACCTCAGGGGGATAATAGGACTGGTCATCTGCCTCTGAATCCTCCTCTGAAGAGCTATCTGTAACCAGCAAGATATCTGCTTCAGCAGGTAGCATGTCTGCTCTGAAGACCTTGTTTTCACTCCAGATTTCTCCATCACCAATTCAAATGGCTGATGCACAGGAAGAGCAGTTGAATATACAAACATTGTCGACAAAAGCAATGAGAAATACAAAAAAAGGACGGCATGATATAATTCACATATATGACGCTTGCCTAAACAGCATGGCATTGCATAATTCACATACATAATGCCTTGCAACAAGATAACATTGCATAATTCACATATATAATGTCTTGCAACAAGATGGCACTGCATAATTCACATATATGGTAATTAGACACTAAAAAGGTGGCATTCACACAAAGCATGTCTAAACTAAGCAAATGACATAGCAATGCAAGATACCATACGCACGATATGAGCAACATAACCCTGCCAAGTTAGGGCATGCACCTCGGGGGGGAGAATATGACTGGTCATCTGTCTCTGAATCCTCCTCTGAGGACCTATCAGTAACCAGCAAGACATGCACTTCGTCAGATAGCATTGTCTGCTCTGAAGACCTTGTTTCCACTCCAGATTTTTTCCATGACCGTGCCAAATGGCTGATGCACAGGAAGAGTAATTGAATGTACTAAAATTGTGGACCAATTTAACACGTAAAAAAATGATGGCATGATATAATTCACATATAAGATGACTGGCTAACCAGGGTGGCGTTGCAAAATTCACATATATGATGCCTGGCTAGATAAGATGGCATTGCATGATTCACATATACGATAAAGAAACTAAACAGATGGCATTGACACAAAGCATGTCTAAACTAAGCAGATGACATCTTTAATGTATACAGTAAGCAATGCAAGGCACCATATGCATGATATTACCAACATCAGCATGCCAAGTTAGAGCGAAGACCTCATGGGGTAAATAGGAGTGGTCTTCTCCTTCTGAATCCCCCTCATAACAGTTATCTTCCTCTTGATTACGATCCGAAATGGGTGGAGGGGGGCTGCCTTTGCACCCACCATGGAACAACGTCTGCATGAAATTTTATTGCCACGCAAGGCTCGTCTCTTTTGCTCTACATGATTAGTTCCATTGTGTACAATAACTGGCATGCATAGGAATAAAACATAGTGAGATTATGTAAGGAGTTGTCACATCCTTAGCTTTTGGTGCTGCCTAGTGTTTGCATCATGTTTAACTTTCATGGAAATTTGAAATGGGGGTGATCAAACCCTAGCACTTTGAAATCCAAATAGGCCCAGCTTAAAAAATGCTTTCAATGAACCAAAGTACCCTTCATCAATGTTTGCTAATTTTGGCAAGGCTTTGGATCCAAACCAAAAATATTGAACATTTTTAAGGAATATTTTGGGCAGTGAAATTAAATCATATTGTATTTGAATTTGAATTTATATTCCTAATATATAGAATATACTTTCAAATGTATCAGAAATATTTGTGTGCACTTGGAAAAGTCCATATAAGCCACATAGGTATTTACAGAAAGTTTTGGCACTGATTTGAATTTGTTTTGAGTTTAAACAGTGGCAAAACAAAAAAACATAAAAACAAAATAGAAAAACAGAAACAAAAGAAAAACGAAAGGCCACCGGGCCGCTTACCCGCACACACCTGGCAGCCCACCTACCTGGTCCAGCCCACCTACCCCCGCCGCGCCGTCTTCCACCTCGCGCCAGTAGGCGAGGCGTGTGCCCGACGCGCGCGCACTGCCGTGCGGCCACCTCCTCCCTGCCTGGCTGCCCCCCTCCTCCCTCTGGACGCCCTGGAACATCGACACGCACCCCCCGATCCCTCTCACTCTCCCCCTGGACCTCTTCCCCTCCTCTGCTCTCTCGCGCAGCACCACCGAACGCAGCCAACGCCACCGATGAGCACCGCCGTGGCCACAGCCACTGCCTCTCCTCGCCGATGCTCTCAGAGGCTCCGCCGCAACCTCTTCTCCCTCCTCTCCGAGCTACACGAGCCAGGTCAGCCCCAAGAAGATGCATGTGGCCTTCTTCCCCGACCACGGCCGCCGGATGCCGCCGTCCGATTCACCGTCTCCAACACCTCCCCGATCCCGCTGATCTACTCTATGTGTCCACTGTGAGCCCCTACATCGAACCCCTCTCTCCGCTTGCTCGTTTGCTTCCTGCAACCGCAATGGCCATCATGGCCGAGAGGTTGGCTCCGCCGGCCATGTCGCAGCCGTGACCACGGCCACGCAAGCTTGCAGCCGAGCACCCTAACGTGCTCAGGGCGACCCTAGGATCCTAACTCGACCAATCGCTGCTCCATTCGTCCACCGTAGCACCGATCTCGTTGTTGTACGAACTCCGGCCGTCGCACTAGTCGCCGCCGCCGCCGTTTTGGTCCACGCCGGCTCGAACCGATGGCACCGCTAGACGCACACGAGCGCCAGCGTCACATAGGTGGTCTCCGCCGGCCATTTGGTCACCGGAGCAAGAAACCCGAGCCACTCCAGTGCACCTCCGTCGCGTGTTGGTCGCTGCCGGCGTAACTCCGGCGAGGGTGACGTGGCAGATTAGTTAGGGCTAATGACGCACTTAGTCAACACCTAGTGACACTGAAAACAGGGCCCCACTAACTAATTAAACCTAGATTAGTTTCTGCTTAGTATTAACTAATCATAGTGGCCCCACGCGTCAGCATTGACCATGCTGACGTGGCCATTGACTGGGTCCACATGTCAGTGACCCTAAATAGCACAGTGACACTGACCAGTGGGACCCACTTGTCATGTTTGACCTGGGCGGCTCCTGTTGACCTGCTGACGTCAGATGACCTAATGCTAACGCTATAAATCATTTTCTGGATTTAAGTTTATTCAGGAAATTCCAAAAAATGCCCAAAACTTCTAAAAATCATAGAAAATTATCTATAACTCCAAATGAAATTATTTATATATGAAAAATTATCAGAAAAATTCAAGGAATCCATCTGTACCATTTTCATGCATGTTTGAGCAAGTTAACCTCACTGTTTAGGATGAAACATGATTAGGGAAAATTTCATAATAGGTTTGGAGTTGGAATTTGATGTAGTTTTGAATTCCACTTCAATTAAAATGACTTTCTATTGCATTAGCCCAAACACCAGCATGTTGCCATGTCATGATCATACATCATATTGTTGCATTCCATTGATTGTGTTCTTCCTTGTTTGCCGGTGTTTGTCCCCTCTCAGTAGACGTGGTTTCGACGATGTGATCGATGACACTGATGAAGAGCTATACTATCTTCAGAAGTGCCAGGCAAGCAAAACCACCTTGTTCATTCTGATACAATCCCACTCTCTCGCTCCTGCTCTCTTTTACTGCATTAGGACAACAATGATTCAACTGTTACATACTGCGATAGTTGAACCCCTTTCCTCTGCATGACCTGTCATTGCCACAGTAAATAGATGAAACCCACTAGCATGAGTAGGAATTGTTTTGAGCCCTAATGTGCCTACTCATTCATGCTTGTTGTCATGCCTACTACTGCTTAGAGTTGAGTCATGTCTCATTCATCGGGAATGAATTGGAACGTGGTGAACATGTCCTACCGTTGAGAGCTAAGTGTGTGAACACGATTTGGTAAAGGTAGCGGTGAGAGGCCATGTAGGAGTACATGGTGGGTTGTCTCATTTCAGCCGTTCTTAGGAACCGAGTTCTGTGTTTGTGATCCATGAACAGTTACTACCACACATTGAGTTCCGGTAACTTGACCCCTCTCGACTTATTAATCAACTCGATCTCTGTCCAGGAGTTGCAACTAGTTTCTGGTGTTTGTAGGTAGTGTTAGTAGTCTACCAAGTGGCACCCGGTACAGGTGGGCTTGGGGCAGACTAGGCACAGTGGCCCGGTGTACCAAGTGGCACCCAGATGGTGGGCTTGGGAACCTTGCTCACATCGTTTGGGGTCGTGAGCGACACCCTGGCCGGATCTCCTTGTGGATGGAACCCGAATAGGTGATAAACCTGGACTAGAGACGTGTTGGTTAGTCAGGTCGTGGCCGACTCCCTCGCCAGGCTTCCGCTTGAAGGTTGCCAAGATACACGATGTGTACATGGTGGTAAGTGGCGAGAGCGTGTGTGAAGAAGTACACCCCTGCAGGGTTATCATTATCTATTCGAATAGCCGGATTCCTTGGATATGGAAACTTGGACCCCTTGCATAGTTCATAGACAAGTGAAAGTGGATACTCTAAAATGCGCAAGATAAGTGTGAGTACTATGGATGGCGTTCTCACAGGGAGGTGGGAGCGGATCCATAGTGGTGTGTTGATATGGTGAATTTGTGGACTCGTGTGCGCCACCTCAAAAGAGTTACTTGCAGTCATAGTTCAGGATAGCCACCGAGTCAAAGCTGGCTTGCTGCAGTTAAACTCCACCACCCCTTTGTTGATACTGATGCATATGTAGCTAGTTCTGATGTAAGTCTTGCTGGGTACATTTGTACTCACGTTTGCCTATTCTATGTTTTGCAGAGAGACTTCAGTCTCGCTAGTAGTTCCACGTGGACTTCGACGTTTAGCCTGTTACGTCAGCTACGATCTTGTATCCTTGGGAGGGTCTTGTAGATAGTCAGGCTTCTCAGCCTTTTTCATTTGTAGAAGTCTGTACTCAGACATGTTAAGCTTTCGCATGTGCTTGTTGCTTGTATGCTCTGTATGTTGGGTCATGAGACCCATGCTTGTAATATCTCGCTCCTCGGAGCCTAATGAATAAATACTCTAAGTCGTAGAGTCTTGTTGTGATGCCATGTTGTATTGCACATATTGAGCATATTGTGTGTATGATTGAAATGCTTGGTATGGGTGGGATCCGACAACCTAGTTGTTTATCCTTGGTAGCCTCTCTTATGGGGAAATGTAGTCTTGTGCTTCCATGAGCCATAGTAGTCCGCTACAGCCCGGTTCACCGGAGTCCTGCTAGCCCAGCACTACTGCTCCAGAACACTTGACTAGCCGGCATGTGATTCACTTCGTTCTGGTGTCTGTCCCTTCGGGGAAATGTCACACGGTGACATCCGGAGTCCTGCCTAGCCTGCTACAGCCCGGTTCACCGGAGTCCTGTTAGCCCAGTGCTACAGCCCGGATTCGCACGCTACTGACCGACATGCTCGATGTTGATTCATGTATGCCTGTCCCCGTAAGTTAGTGCCACTTCGGGTTCACGACTAGTCATGTCGGCCCGGGTTCATTGTCATATGGATGCTAGTGACACTATCATATACGTGAGCCAAAAGGCGCAAACGGTCCCGGGCCATGGTAAGGCAACACCTGTGGGAATACCGTGCGTGAGGCCGCAAAGTGATATGAGGTGTTACCGACTAGATTGATGTGACTTGGAATCGGGGTCCTGACAGGAGTGCATGCACAAATCCAGAGTGATGGTAGCAAACTGTGGATAGACCCAAAACAGGCAGATAATAGCTTTAGTTAAAAATACAGATAATGGCTCCTTTAATGTTTGTTTGCACCCAACTAGACACCGGAGATTAACCAGATAGTAGACAGATAGTACTGATTGCTGCCCCAATATGTACCCAACAACCATTTAAAAACTCAAGTTTCAACATTAGTTTGGACCTGACTTGGAGTCTAATAGGTGAACACGACGATAATGTAGCATGTCATCATATTAAGCGACGCATAACGTAAGCAGACATGGAAGAGTGCGACCTCTCTTGCGGATCCGTGTAGTCCTCAAGGTCATCTGCTCAGTTGATGATGGTAATGCAGTTGCTGTGGCTGCCGGCGGCGGGGAAGAAGATCTAAGGCGGCGAAAGACAGTCTGGAGAGCAGATCCCTGCTGTGGTGAACCCTTCCGTCGTTGGAGCAGCTGAGCTGGGGTGGAACACAGCGCCGCAGGAGCTGGACAAACCACACAAGGTTTTCTTTGACACATATCTATAACAGAAGTAATTGAGTAAGGGCTTGTTTGAATTTGAGGATTCTAACAATGCAGGGATAGGAAATAGACAGGAATAGGATAGGAATGCACGTGCAAAACAGAGAATTTAAAATCACAGGGTTTCTGCCAATCTGGGTGTTTGATTCACAACAATTGGAAGATCATAGGATGCAAAAAGCATGGTGAGATGAAGTCAAACCACAAGAAAATGTACGGTTATAATGCTATTATGCTACTATCTCTTAGTCTTGTGCTTGATGAATAGGAATATGAAAAGGAGGAGAAGTGGAAATTAGAATTCCTATGGTTTTTCTTTCAAGGAGACACTAAAGGAACAAATCCTACAGTTTTCCTTTGCTCCATTCCTTTGCACCAAATTCATGAAAAGTAGTACCATAGGAAACTTTCCAATTCCGATGTTTTTCATTCACTTTTCCTTTCAAGCACTAGCGATTCTAGTAGGCAGGCTTGAGCAAGGAAAATCCTACACTAAAAAATGTTTTTGTGCTACTTCTATTACTTTGGACCCAGGCCACTGCCATACTAGCTCAACTCCCAAGCCCATCGACAAATGCACAGCTCAGACACGCAGAGATAAATAATGATGGCGTTCAAGAGAGTCCGTCACGGATAGCTAAGTTGCCTGGTACCTCACTACTTGTCATATAGTAGGATAAAATAATCGTATTTCCCGTTACTACAAGTGCTAAGTGGACAATATATATAACATGTAGAGTAAAAAAGAGATGCAACAAGTATACAACCTCTTTGGCGAAGCCATGTCGATCTCAGCGTGATTGGGTTGGCCGGTGAGGATGCTCCGGCTGACTTGGCTGTCGGAGGAGGGGAAGAAGATCTTAGGCGTCTGGAGATGGAGCCCAAGGTACTGCTTCGCTCTGATGGAGGGTTTCGTTGTTGGAGCAGCTCCGGTGAGTTGTACGACGCCGAGGCTGAAGCAGGACAAGAGAGACAACGAACAACGTTAACCTGAGTGGAACTCTAATAGCATCTCCAATACATGACGTAAAATACATAACCACAAAGTGCTAGATGTAAAATACATCAGCCGCTCATCTCTGAACTTAACTGCCGAAACTAAATTTAACTGTCAAAACTGAACTTAACTGTCGAAACTGAACTTAACTGTTGAAACTGAATTTTGCTGTCGAAACTGAATTTTGCTGTCGAAACTGAACGCACTAGCAAGGTGAGGCTACACGTCGGTCGACTGACCTTTTCATCTCTGGTCAGTCGATTTTGCAGCCATTGGATACGAAATCAAGGGCCTGCAGTTCATCTTCAACCTCCACCCCCTGAGCCGGCCAAACAGCAGCCCCCCGCTGCCCGCGGCCGGCAGTGCGCCGCCCCGCCCGCCCCGAAAATACTCCTCACCGCCGGTCTGCCGCCGCCCCGGCCATCCCTCTAGGTCCCCCTGTGCCGAGCTTTTTCTCCGGCGATCCCCACGCCACCGCCCCGCCAATGCCCCGCCACCGCCGGCGACCACCGCCCCCATCCTGAACCCTAAAATAGATAGTGGGGTACTGTAACGCCCTCGATGCGGCTATATCTCCCACGTGTCGAAGCACGACTTAGAGGCATAACCGCATTGAAAGCAATGTCGCAAGTGAGGTAATCTTCACACAACCCATGTAATACATAAGGGAAAGAGATACATAGTTGGCTTACAATCGCCACTTCACACAATTACATGAATAAAACATTACATCATCCAGATACACTCAAGGTCCGACTATGGAACCAAAATAAAAGAAGACTACCCCAAAAGCTACACAGATCCCCGATCGTCCCAACTGGGCTCCACTACTGATCAACTAGAAACGGAACAACATAATGAACAAGATCTTCATCGAGCTCCTCCTTGAGCTGGTTTTGGAAGTATTTGTGATTCACGGGGACTCAGCAATCTCACACCCTCGCGATCAAGAATATTTAAGCTTATAGGAAGGGTAAAAGGTATGAAGTGGAGCTGCAGCAAGCGACTAGCACATATGGTGGCTAACATACGCAAATGAGAGCGAGAAGAGAAGTCAAAAGCACGGTCGAACAACTATGATCAAGAAGTGATCCTAGAACAACCTACGCCAAACATAACTCCAACACCATGTTCACTTCCCGGACTCCGCCGGAAAGAGACCATCACGGTTACACACGCGGTTGATGTATTTTAATTAAGATAAACTTCAGGTTTTCTACAACCGAACATTAACAAATTCTCATCTGCCCGTAACCGCGGGTATGGCTTTCGAAAGATCATATCCCTGCAGGGGTGTCCCAACTTAGCCCATCACAAGCTCTCATGGTCAACGAAGGATATTCCTTCTCCCAAGACAATCCGATCAGACTCGGCATCCCGGTTACAAGACATCCTCGGCAATGGTAAAACAAGTCCAGCAAGACCACCCGATGCGCCGACATTCCGATAGGAACTGCACATATCTCGTTCTCAGGGCAACACCAGATAAGCAATCCGTACAACTAAAATCAGCCCTCGAGTTTCCCTGAGGTGGCACTGCAAGGGGCTCTAATTTGGACCAACACTTAGACAAGCACTGGCCCGGGGGGTTAAAATAAAGATGACCCTCGGGATGCGCGACTCCCAAGGGAAAAAGGCTAGGTGGCGAATGGTAAAACCAAGGTTGGGCCTTGCTGGAGGAGTTTTATTTAAAGCGAACTATCAAGGGGTTCCCATTATAACCCAACCGTGTAAGGAACGCAAAATCCGGGAACATAATACCGATATGATGGAAACTAGGGCGGCAAGAGTGGAACAAAACACCAGGCATAAGGCCGAGCCTTCCACCCTTTACCAAGTATATAGATGCATTAATTAAATAAGAGATATTGTGATATCCCAACAAAATAGCCATGTTCCAACATGGAACAACTCCAATCTTCACCTGCAACTAGCAACGCTATAAGAGGGGCTGAGCAAAGCGATAACATAGCCAAACAATAGTTTGCTAGGACAAGGTGGGTTAGAGGCTTGGCTTAACAATTTGGGAGGCATGATAAGCAAGTGGTAGGTATCGCAGCATAGGCATAGCAAAAGAACAAGCAACTAGCAAGCAAAGATAAAAGTGATTTTGAGGGTATGGTCATCTTGCCTGAAATCCCGCAAGGAAGAAGAACGAGTCCATGAAGAAGACAAACAGACGTAGTCGAACGAATCCTCACAACACGACGTTACCGGATCCAACCCGAAGAAGCAACACCGGAAAGAAGCACACAACATAGTAAACAACCGCTACAACAACATGGCATGATGCACAACAAATATGATGCATGTCCGGTTTAATGAAGCATGGCATGGCAAAATGCACAAACAATCCTACAAATTTAGTGGAGCTCAACATGCAACTCCGTTGCATATTGACGAAACACCACATTCAAGTTATTTAGTTCGATCTTGTTATGTACCCAACAATATTAAATGTTGATTAACATGGCAAGGGGTGAAGCAAAAGAAAACCACCTATCTAGGCAAGTTTAAATGAGGCCGGAACAACAAAACAACAAGTCCAGAAAATCCTCATGAGCATATTATAGATTTGGTACTGTTCTGCCCTAAACACAATTTGAGAGTTATTTAACATGCAAAGCAATGTCACCATGTTAAACTAGGCATTTTTCCACCCCATTTACATATAAAGTTTATTAAAATCCGAGTTACGGTTATTTAGTTATGAATTAAATCATTTTAGCATGACATAGAAGCAAATTTAAACAAACAGCAATTTAAACATTTTAGACATGGATGAAAAGGACATATTATGAAACTACACAAAATTCTAAGCAAGTTTCATATTTAAAGTTTTTACATAAGATGCACCGTTTGTGAGATATGATATGCATGAAGATGAAGGGTTAAACTGTAAAACTACAAACTCCAGAAAATAATTAAATCGCAGATCCTAAAAAAACATACACGGGCTGGATCTGGAACAGGGCCCAATAGAGAATAAAAAAAGAAAAAAAGGTGGGGCGCTGGGGTGGCTCACATTGGGCTGAGGCCCAGTTGGGAAGAGGCTGTAGCAGAAGTTGGGCTGAGCCTGAGGGGCCTTGGCGCCGGTGGGGAGAAAGGCCAAATCGCAGCTCAGCCCGACGGGGGATGGAGCTGGGCCTAAGCGGCTTGGCTGGAGGCGATCGAGGCCTCATGGTCCACGGGTGCGTGGTCAACGCGCGGGCGAGCGCTGATCTGCTCGTTCAGAAGGAAACGCAGCGACAGGTTCAGGGCTCGGCGTCTCCAGGCGAAGCAGAGGAGGAGGCGCAGACAGGACGGCGCTAGTCGAGGCGGAGGAGGCTCTCGGGAAGGCGTGGGGTGACGAGGAGGAGGCCGCAGGCGAGGGAGGCGCTCGGCAGGAGGCGAGGCCGGCAGCGGCGACGAGGGCGGCCATGGACGAGCCTAGGCTGGTCGGTCAATGCAGGGAGGCGCTCGAACTGTTGTAGGGGAAGCAGAGGCCGACGACGACGTGGACTTGCGGCGGCGCCGAACTGCAGCGAGGTCGTGGGGGCACGGGACTTGGACGCGGGGCTCCGGGACGGCGCGGCGGCGGATCCGGGCGGTGGAGGCGAACGGCCCGACGAGGTGGCGTGCGGACGGAGCTGATGAAGGCAGCGCCTGTCCTCTGTTCAACGAGGGAGAGAGTTTCAGAGAAAAAACAAAACGGGGAGGAAGGGAAAGACGTGGGAGGAGAAGGAGCAGGACGAGGCCGGTCCTGGTCCTGGTCGCCGCCGGCGGGGTCGTCGGAGGGCACGGCCTGCAGGGTCGCGAGGCTCGGGCGCAAGGGCTTCTGCCCCGATGCTGCGGGCACAGGGACGATGAGGCGAGGAGGTAGGACGGCGGATGGATCGAGGGAGGAGGGGATCTGGGAGGAAGAAGCTGATTGGCTCCGCGCTGAAAACAAAAGGAGGAGTAATGCTACATCTACAGGAAATTACAGGGGAGAGTGGTTTACAGGGTGACAAGGCATTCTTTCATTGGTCAATTTGGGGGGCACCGGCCCACCCCTGAAAATCAGGGGGCGGAGGTATGATTAGAAGAGAAGGGAGGTCTGTAACTTCCTGTTGATTACCTGTAGGTGTAGGATAATTGCAAAAGGAGTGGCGGCGGCGTGGGGATTGGATGGATGGGACAAGGTCCCTGGAATTTAGGGTTAGGGGCTATATATAGCATGTAGGCGAAAAGAGAGGAATTTGGATCATCAGATCGAAATCCGACGGACGATAATAAATATGCTAAGGAGTCCAATAAATAAAATGATGATATTTTGTAGACGTTTGGGGATGACCCGGACACAACGGTGGCGACAGTCCGGGTCGGGTTCGGGACAACTTTTGGACACGCGCGCGAGGAGGGCCGCGGGCTGACGAGAGAGGTTAGGTTGGGTCTGGTGGATTGTGAAGAGCGGGTTGGTCTGAGAGAAGAGGGGAGAGACGCAGTCCGGCACGGTTTCCGGAGACCGAAAATGTCCGACGTTAGACCTGCTATACTGCCGCTATAGTTATCTGTTGGGGCATCAAACGATCTCCGAATGCAATGATACTTGACAGGCGGTCTATCTACACTATAATAAAACCACACGTCAACTCTCATCCTATTCCGAGAACATTTTCCGGCCACTTATAAAATACTATTTCGGACATGTCGCGGGCGCGTGCAAGTGTGTCTGGGCTCAGAACGGACAACGGACGGAACTGGGGGAACCCTGGCTAATGCAAGTTTTAAAACATGATGATGCAATGCACATGATGACATGATAAGATGCAACATGCAAGCAAATGACATGGCAACGACGGCAAATAACTGGAAGACACCTGGCGCATCGGTCTCGGGGCGTCACAGGTACCTCTCCGGCGAGCCCCCGTCCCCGCTGCGGTTGGTTCTTCCTTCACCCCGGTGGCATCAGAGTGAATTGTAGCTAAATCGGAGCAGCATCGCAAGCAAGAGCAAGAGCGAGAGCAGCAGCGCGAGCAAGAGCAATAGCAAGAGTAGACCAGGCAGGGGACCGAGAGCAAGAGCAGAGCAGCAGCGCGGGCGAGAGCTAAAGCAGCAGCAGGTCCTACTGATGTGGACGTTGTTGCCGAGGGAGCGACGCCGTAGAGGAAGTGGCCGGCGATGCTGCCGTGGATGGAGCCACGCCGTGTCGGCTCGGGACCAAGAGCCGGCAGCACCGTCAGATCGAATCAAGAAGAAAATGCGGCGATTAGTGTACAACCTCTTTGGTGGCGCCGATTAGGCCGCAGCTTCATCCGAGGAAATGGTAATGATGATGCTCTTCCGATGGTGCAGGTGAAGACGGTGGTGTGGGAATGGAGGTGGCGCGAAAGACGAGGGGAACGTCGGGGCAGATCCTTGGAGGTGGAGGACGGGGTGGCTGAACCGGCGGGACGATGAGATCGACGATGGATCCTCATCCCGTACGGTGGATGAGGGACGTCGAGGTGTTGCTGTGGACGACGTCGTCGGGGAAGAGGCTCCGGCTGGGTGGCGGACGGAGTAGGGTGTGAGGTTTCGTCACGGGTTTTCGCGGCCTCGGTGTATGAATGGGTGGGCGGATGGGATGGCAGTGGGGAACCATGGCTTAGAGACGCGCTTGTCCGAAATATGGGGTAAGTTACGAAAGTACCCCCACCGATTTGAGGAGGTTCTTTCGGTTCAGGGGTACCACGGGCATTTCGCGTGTCGGAATTTCACAGGAGGTGGGAGTTTTCGCGCGTGTTGTAATTTCGGAATAGCAAGGCGCGGGTTGAGATGGAGGGAGTTGTCGGAACACAACGAGACAAAGATATATCTTAAATATTTCAGGCTAACAAGGCGCGGGTTGAAGAGGCGGGAGTTTCGCAACACGATAGACAGAGACGCTAGCTTGAATTTTTGGCATAACAAGGCGCGGCTTGAAATTTCGGAAGAACATGCTTAACGTGTACCAAAAAAACAATTTGCACCTCAACACGCACAACACACACAAACACCATTTAGACTAGAGTAAGGTACACGTGCATTGCACGCATGAGATTTGGCAACCAAATTATGAATAAATACCACATTATAGCATGCAAGCTTTGAGTCATATATGCATGATGTAGATGTTCGTTTAATTCTTATAGTTCATTTCATTCAAAATCATCTAGTTTTTATAAGAAAGCTAATCTATTTTAAGATTCATGGAATTGTGCATCGTAAGACATAAAGTAAAAAACAAATAATGGTAAATCATGTAGAAAAACATTTGGGCAATTTTGATACGGAAGATTCTAGAACAAATAAGAAGTGCTTGTGTTTTGATGTTTGTGCATTATGCTTAAGTTCAACTATGGAGTCTTCTAGATTATACATGTGGCGAAATCTGGTGGAATCTAGATGATATCCAACGGCCAATAGTGCTCAAATTTGCCATCTTTGGACCATCGGATTCGCCTCATCCAACGACCATCTTTCAAAGTTAAAGTTACCCGCACAAAATATAAAAATATATAATATATAATATATATAGGGGTATAGATAAAGATATGTGATGCAAAAGCTGCCCATCATCTCCAATTAGAATAGTGTGTCCATGCACGGATGCGGCATGGCCAAATGATGTCTGCCATCAGTATCTCAAATTCAAATCAGTCTGACCTTGTTCAATGTGTATACATTACAACATGCTCGTTTCCAAACCACACCGCGCAGATCTCCGTTATATTCATGCATGCATGGGTTTCAAACATCAGGATCTCGTATTCAAATATTTGAATTCAACTTTACATTGATTGTGACCTCACCTATTCAGCTATTCTTTTACACCCACACAGTAGTCTTCTCTTTATAATTGTACCACTAAATTTCTCTCGTGCATGCATCCACACACACTACCAGTCGGCATTATCCATCGCACACATGTAATCTTTTTCTTCATGTTGGTCTCCCATGAAGGCACACACCAACACACATCCCCTCTCCATCATATCGGGCATTCTTTATCTCTTACGCGTGCATGCGCAACGATCGATGTTCCTCTATGTATGTGTGTATATAGCTAGGTCTTTCATAGTTTTCCACAAAAACCGATCAATCGATATATCCAGTGAGGTCTCACCCTCTTTCCCACGTCCACATCGATCAATTTATACCTCTCTATATAGGATTAACATATATAGCTAATACACCCACATTAATTATGTATCCAATGTCCCCCTCTCATCATCCATGCCTTCCGCTTCATCTCTCAGACGCGTGCACAATGGCGAAGACAGGGGTAGTAAGGGCCCTGCCCCCTCCCCCCCTAACATCACTATATATCAAGGCTAATATGAATGTGCTCATTAGACAATTGCTGCTAAAAATGGTTTAAGTTCATGAATTGACCCTCCTCGTAAAGGATTAGCAATGCTTGGCCCCCTAGCTCATTTATTTTTCATGGCTCCGCCACTGCGCGCATCAGCGCATGTGTTCGCCCCCTCTCTCTAAATATCGATCTCGCACTTGTGCATTCCTTCATAGTCTCCCTCCACTCGGCCCCTCGCACCATCTTCTAGCCCCTCGCCGGATTTTGCCACATGTACAATCTAGCAGACTCCATGGTTGAACTTAAGCATAATGCACAAACCTCAAAACAACAGTGGTTCTCTTTTGTTCTAGAATCTTCCGTATCATAACTGCCCAAACTTTTTTCTAGTTGAATTGCCATTATTTGTTTTTACTTTATGCTTTACAACGCACAATTCCATGAATTATAAAATAGATTAAGGGCTTCTTTGATTCAAAGGATTCTCAAAGGAATTTTGGAGGATTATAATCATTAGGAATTTTTCCTATCTTGGTTGTTTGATTCGTAGGATTGTAAACCATAGGAATTTTTCCATATGATTCATTTGCACTAGATTTCATAGGAAACATCCCATCCACTCAAACCTCTTTGAAAGAATTCTGCGTTTTTTCTATGCACAATCAAACACTCGTACAATCCTGTAGGATTCAAGACGACATTCCACTATAATCCCATGTTTTTCCTATTCCCGCATTCTTAGCTTTTTTATAAAAACTAATTGATTTTGAACGAGATGAACTATAAGAATTAAACGAAGGGCTACATCAGGCATATATGACTCAGTGCTTACATGCTATAGTGTGGTATTTATTCATAATTTGTTTGCAAAATCTGATGCGTGCAATGCACGTGTACCTTACTAGTACTTCGAGTATGTGCAAAACACGTAAATTAGAATACCAATGGCACGCTACATAGTGTCTCTCTTACAGTTCATGAAGCCACGTGGCACATGTGTAGGCATTGTCCGACCTCCTTATGTGGATTGATCACAGTGACGTGCTGCTGGTTCCAGAAGAATGTACTCGTCCTCCCTGAGCCATACTAGCGGTACATGCACGAAGCGAAGATGTGCATGCACGCCATGCATGCACTCATTCCTCGCACGCACACGCGGGTACATGGGCGGATGCAATTTTGTACCAAGATCCACCCCATGTGATAATTTGACGTGTGTAAAGTCGTTCACTTCATTGATGGTCAACTAATACAGCGCATGCAAATTGAGTGGACATGAGGGCGGAAGAAAGACATTATTACTCCACTGCGCGCATGCGAGTAGTTAAATCGTGGGTTGCTAGTAGTACTTCCATTGGTCTCCTTCATATTTTGTGCCAATTTTTGACAGTAACATAATATTTACGCATTTGAGCAGTGTAGTACTTGAAATTTATGTTCCGCTAAACTCATCGGGAGCCATTTCGGGCCTCGAAACCAAAACCATCAATTAATCTTTACCTTGTTCCCATCACATTCGAAAGCCTGCTCACACCTACTAGTAGTACGTACCAAACCTGAACGTGTTCCCACTATGCAGGTATTAGTACTAGTGCTAGTACTTAGGTTATAAAAAGGGCAACTACCTAACCGAAAATCACTCTACCTTTCCTCCTCATAAGTGCTTGTTCTTCGTCCGTCGTTGCCATGGCCGGTGAGCAGAGCTCTAGGTCGAGAACAACTCATAACAAGGGAGCAGCAACCAAGGCTACGGAAAAAAAGAGAGGGCTCGCCGCCACGCAGAGACCTCGAAATATCTCTCACGGGCAGGCGATGGCTCCCAAGAGCGCCCTAGCCGCGGAGGCGAACATGCCGAGTCGGCGGAGCTGGAGTCGTTATCCCTCGACGGCATGCCCAATCAGCTCAATAAGCCGAAGGAGTCCATCCAAGGCTTGATGGAGTTGCTGAAGGAGAGCCTCGACGACATACCTGCTGAGCTCAATTAGCAGGGGGAGTTGACCGCCGGCTTGGTGATGCTGCTGAAGAAGAGCATTGCCTCGGAGAAGAAGGCGACTGGCAAAATCCTGCGACTTCGGGAGGACAATGCGAAGCCCTGCCACGAGATCGACCTGTTGAAGGAGAAGAACGCCGGTTGGAGGTGTTGGGGAACGTAGCAATAATTCAAAATTTTCTACGTATCACCAAGATCAATCTATGGAGTCATCTAGCAACGAGGGAGGAGTGGATCTACATACCCTTGTAGATCGCGCGCGGAAGCGTTCAAGAGAACGGGGTTGATGGAGTCGTACTTGTCGTGATCCAAATCACCGATGATCCTAGCGCCGAACGGACGGCACCTCCGCGTTTAACACACGTACGGAGCAGCGACGTCTCCTCCTTCTTGATCCAGCAAGGGGGGAGGAGAGGTTGATGGAGATCCAGCAGCACGACGGCGTGGTGGTGGAAGTAGCGGGATTCCAACAGGGCTTCGCCAAGCGCTGCGGGAGGAGGGAGATGTGTCATGGGAGGGAGAGGGAGGCGCCAGGGCTTAGGTATGGTTGCCCTCCATTCCCCCCACTATATATAGGGCCAAGGGAGAGGGGGGGCGCAGCCTTGGCCCTTCCTCCGAGGAAGGGTGCGGCCAGGGAGGAGTCCCACCTCCCCAAGGCACCTAGGAGGTGCCTTCCCCCTTTAGGACTCTTCCTTTCCCTCATCTCTTGGCGCATGGGCCTCTTGGGGCTGGTGCCCTTGGCCCATATAGGCCAAGGCGCACCCCCTACAGCCCATGTGGCCCCCGGGGTAGGTGCCCCACCCGGTGGACCCCCGGGACCCTTCCGGTGGTCCCGGTACAATACCGGTGACCCCAAAACTTGTCCTGATGGCCGAAATAGCACTTCCTATATATAAATATTTACCTCCGGACCATTCCGAAACTCCTCGTGACGTCCGGGATCTCATCCGGGACTCCGAACAACTTTCGGGTTACCGCATACTAATATCTCTATAACCCTAGCGTCACCGAACCTTAAGTGTGTAGACCCTACGGGTTCGGGAGACACGTAGACATGACCGAGATGACTCTCCGGCCAATAACCAACAGCGGGATATGGATACCCATGTTGGCTCCCACATGCTCCTCGATGATCTCATCGGATGAACCACGATGTCGAGGACTTAATCAATCCCGTATACAATTCCCTTTGTCTATCGGTACGATACTTGCCCGAGATTCGATCGTCGGTATCTCGATACCTTGTTCAATCTCGTTACCGGCAAGTCTCTTTACTCGTTCCGTAACACATCATCCTGTGATCAACTCCTTGATCACATTGTGCACATTATGATGATGTCCTACCGAGTGGGCCCAGAGATACCTCTCCGTTTACACGGAGTGACAAATCCCAGTCTCGATTCGTGCCAACCCAACAGACACTTTCGGAGATACCTGTAATGTACCTTTATAGCCACCCAGTTACGTTGTGACGTTTGGCACACCCAAAGCACTCCTACGGTATCCGGGAGTTGCACAATCTCATGGTCTAAGGAAATGATACTTGACATTAGAAAAGCTTTAGCATACGAACTACATGATCTTGTGCTAGGCTTAGGATTGGGTCTTGTCCATCACATCATTCTCCTAATGATGTGATCCCGTTATCAACGACATCCAATGTCCATGGTCCGGAAACCGTAACCATCTATTGATCAACGAGCTAGTCAACTAGAGGCTTACTAGGGACATGGTGTTGTCTATGTATCCACACATGTATCTGAGTTTCCTATCAATACAATTCTAGCATGGATAATAAACGATTATCATGAACAAGGAAATATAATAATAACTAATTTATTATTGCCTCTAGGGCATATTTCCAACAGTCTCCCACTTGCACTAGAGTCAATAATCTAGTTCACATCGATATGTGATTAACACTCAAGGTCACATCCCCATGTGACTAACACCCAAAGAGTTTACTAGAGTCAATAATCTAGTTCACATTACCATCTGATTAACACTCGATGAGTTCTGGGTTTGATCATGTTATGCTTGTGAGAGATGTTATAGTCAACGGGTCTGAATCTTTCAGATCCGTATGTACTTTGCAAATCTCTATGTCATCTTGTAGATGCAGCTACTACGCTATATTTGGAGCCATTTCAAATAATTGTTCTACTTGGAGCTATTCTAAATTGTTGCTCCATTATACGTATCCAGTATCTCTACTCAGAGCTATCCGGATAGGTGTTAAGCTTGCATCGGCGTAACCCTTTACGACGAACTCTTTTACCACCTCCATAATCGAGAAAATTCCTTAGTCCACTAGTTACTAAGGATAACTTTGACCGCTGTCCTGTGATCCATTCTTGGATCACTCTTGTACCCCTTGACTGACTCATGGCATGGCACACTTCAGGTGCGGTACACAGCATAGCATACTGTAGAGCCTACGTCTAAAGCATAGGAGACGACCATCGTCCTTTCTCTCTATTCTGCCGCGGTCAGGTTTCGAGTCTTACTCAATGTTCACACCTTATAACACAGCCAAGAACTCCTTCTTTGCCGATCCATTTTGAACTCCTTCAAAATCTTGTCACGGTATGTATTCATCTGAAAGTACCATTAAGCGTTTTGATCTATCCTTATAGATCTTGATGCTCAATGTTCAAGTAGCTTAATCCAGGCTTTCCATTGAAAAACACTTTCCAAATAACCCTATATGCTTTCCAGAAATTCTACATCATTTCTGATCCATAATATGTCAACAACATATACTCATCAGAAATTCTATAGTGCTCCCACTCACTTCTTTGGAAATACAAGTTCCTCATAAACCTTGTATAAACCCAAAATCTTTGATCATCTCATCAAAGCGTACATTCCAACTCCGAGATGCTTACTCCAGTCCTTAGAAGGATTGCTGGAGCTTTGCATACTTATTAGGATCTTTCAGGATTGACAAAACCTTCCGGTTTGTATCACATACAACCTTTCCTCAAAAAAAACGTCGAGGAAACAATGTTTTGACATCCTATCTGCAAGATTTCATAAATAATGCAGTAATCGCTAATATAATTCCAACGGACTCTTAGCATCGCTACGAGTGAGAAAGTCTCATCGTAGTCAACTCCTTGAACTTGTCAGAAAACATCTTAATGACAATCGAGCTTTCTTAATGGTGACATTTACCATCATTGTCCGTCTTCCTTTCAAAATCCATCTGTACTCAACAGCCTCACGACCATCGAGCTGTTCTGTCAAAGTCTACACTTTGTTTCCATACATGGATCCTCTCTCGGATTTTATGGCCTCGAGCCATTTATCGGAATCCGGGCCCACCTTCGCTTCTCCATAGCTCGTAGGTTCATTGTTGTCTAGCAACATGACTTCCAAGACAGGATTACGTACCACTCTGAAGTAGTACGCATCCTTGTCATCCTACGAGGTTTGGGAGTGACTTGATCCGAAGTCTCATGATCAATATCATAAGCTTCCACTTCAATTGGTGTAGGTGCCACAGGAACAACTCTTTGTGCCCTGCTATACACTAGTTGAAGTGACGGTTCAATAACCTCATCAAGTCTCCACCATCCTCCCACTCAATTCCTTCGAGAGAAACTTTTCCTCGAGAAAGGACCCGATTCTAGAAACAATCCCTTATTGCTTTCGGATCTGAGACAGGAGGTATACCCAACTGTTTTGGGTGTCCTATGAAGATTCATTTATCCGCTTTGGGTTCGAGCTTATCAGCCTGAAACTTTTTCACATAAGCGTCGCAGCCCCAAACTTCTAAGAAATGACAGCTTAGGTTTCTCTAAACCATAGTTCATATGGTGTCATCTCATCGGAATTACGTGGTGCCCTATTTAAAGTGAATGTGGTTGTCTTTAATGCCTAACCCATAAACTATCGTGGTAATTCGATAAGAGACATCATGGTATGCATCATATCCAATAGGGTGCAGTTATGATGTTCGGACACACCATCACACTATGGTGTTCCAGGCTGTATTAGTTGTGAAACAATTTCCACAATGTCTTAATTCTGTGCCAAACTCGTAATTCAGATATTCATCTCTATGATCATATCATAGATATTTTATCCTCCTATCACGACGATCTTTCAACTTCACCCTGAAATTACTTGAATCTTTCAATAATTCAGACTCGTGATTCATCAAGTAAATATACTCAACATCTACTCAAATCATCTGTGAAGTAAGAACATAACGATATCCACTACACGCCTCAGCACTCATTGGACTACACACATCAAAATGTATTACTTCTAACAAGTTGCTTTCTAGTTTCATTTTACTGAAAACGAGGCCTTTCAGTCATCTTGCCCATGTGGTATGATTTGCATGTCTCAAGTGATTCAAAATCAAGTGAGTCCAAACGGTCCATTTGCATGGAGTTTCTTCATGCATATACACCAATAGACATGGTTCGCATGTCTCAAACTTTTCAAAAATGAGTGAGCCCAAAGATCCATCAACATGGAGCTTCTTCATGCATTTTATACTGATATGACTTACGTGGCAGTGCCACAAGTAGGTGGTATTATCATTAATATCTTATATCTTTTGGCATGAACATGTGTATCACTACGATCGAGATTCAATAAACCATTCATTTTTGGGTGCAAGACCATTGAAGGTATTATTCAAATAAACAGAGTAACCATTATTCTCCTTAAATGAATAATCGTATTGCGATAGACATAATCCAATCATGTCTATGCTCAATGCAAACACCAATCTCGATGGTAGAGGGAGCGTGCGATGCTTGATCATATCAACACTGGAAACACTTCCAACACATATCGTCAGCTCACCTTTAGCTAGTCTCCGTTTATTCCGTAGCTTTTATTTCGAGTTACTAACACTTAGCAACCGAACCGGTATCTAATACCCTGGTGCTACTAGGAGTACTAGTAAAGTACACATCAACACAATGTATATCCAATATACTTCTATCGACCTTGCCAGCCTTCTCATCTACCAAGTATCTAGGGTAATTCTGCTCCAGTGGCTGTTCCCCTTATTACAGAAGCACTTAGTCTCGGGTTTGGGTTCAACCTTGGGTTTCTTCACTAGAGCAGCAGCTGAATTGCCGTTTCATGAAGTATCCCTTCTTGCCCTTGCCCTTCTTGAAACTAGTGGTTTCACCAACCATCAACAATTGATGCTCCTTCTTGATTTCTACTTTTGTGGTGTCAAACATCGCGAATATCTCAAGGATCATCATATATGTCCCTGATATATCATAGTTCATCACGAAGCTCTAGCAGCTTGGTGGTAATGACTTCGAAGAAACATCACTATCTCATCTGGAAGATCAACTCCCACTCGATTCAAATGATTGTTGTACTTAGACAATATGAGCACAAGCTCAACAATTGAGCTTTTCTCCCTTAGTTGCAGGCTAAGAAAATCGTCGGAGGTCTTATACCTCTTGACGTGGGCACGAGCCTGAAATCCCAATTTCAGTCCTTGGAACATCTCATATGTTCTGCGATGTTTCAAAAACATCTTTGGTGCCTCAACTCTAAACCATTTAGCATTACGCACTGAACTATCATGTAGTCATCAAAACGTGTATGTCAGATGTTCGCAACATCCACAGACGACGTTCGAGGTTCAGCACACTGAGCGGTGCATTAAGGACATAAGCCTTCTATGAAGCAATGAGGACAATCCTCAGTTTACGGACCTAGTCCGCATAATTGCTACTATCAACTTTCAACTAAATTTTCTCTAGGAACATATCTAAACAGTAGAACAGAAACATGAGCCACTACATAATTTGCGAAGACCTTTTGACTATGTTCAGGATAATTAAGTTCATCTTATGAACTCCCACTCAGATAGACATCCCTCTAGTCATCTAAGTGATTACATGATTCGAGTCAACTAGGCCGTGTCCGATCATCACGTGAGACGGACTAGTCATCATCGGTGAACATCTTCATGTTGATCGTATCTACCATACGACTCATGCTCGACCTTTCGGTCTTCTGTGTTCCGAGGCCATGTCTGTACATGCTAGGCTCGTCAAGTCAACCTAAGTGTTTCGTGTGTGTAAATCTGTCTTACACCCGTTGTATGTGAACGTTAGAATCTATCACACCCGATCATCACGTGGTGCTTCGAAACAACGAACTATCGTAATGGTGCACAGTTAGGGGGAACACTTTCTTGAAATTATTATGAGGAATCATCTTATTTACTACCGTCGTTCTAAGTAAACAAGATGCAAAAACATGATAAACATCACATGCAATCAAATAGTGACATGATATGGCCATCGTCACTTTGCTCCTCTTGATCTCCATCTTCGGGGCTCCATGATCATCATCGTCACCGGCATGACACCATGATCTCCATCATCGTGTCTCCATGAAGTTGCCTCGCCAATTATTACTTCTACTACTACAGCTAACGGTTAGCAATAAAGTAAAGTAATTACATGACATTTATGTTGACACACAAGTCATAAATAAATTAAGACAACTCCTATGGCTCCTGCCGGTTGTCATACTCATCGACATGGAAGTCGTGATTCCTATTACAAGAACATGATCAATCTCATACATCACATATATCATTCATCACATCCTTTTGGCCATATCACATCACATAGCATACCCTGCAAAAACAAGTTAGACGTCCTCTAATTGTTGTTTGCATGTTTTACGTGGCTGCTATGGGTTTCTAGCAAGAACGTTTCTTACCTACGCAAAAACCACAACGTGATATGCCAATTGCTATTTACCCTTCATAAGGACCCTTTTCATCGAATCCGATCCGACTAAAGTGGGAGAGACAGACACCCGCTAGCCACCTTATGCAACTAGTGCATGTCAGTCGGTGGAACCAGTCTCATGTAAGAGTACGTGTAAGGTCGGTCCGGGCCGCTTCATCCCATAATGCCACCGAATCAAGATTGGACTAGTAACGGTAAGCATATTGAACAAAATCAACGCCCACAACTACTTTGTGTTCTACTCGTGCATAGAAACTACGCATAGACCTAGCTCATGATGCCACTGTTGGGGAACGTAGCAATAATTCAAAATTTTCTACGTATCACCAAGATCAATCTATGGAGTCATCTAGCAACGAGGGAGGAGTGGATCTACATACCCTTGTAGATCGCGCGCGGAAGCGTTCAAGAGAACGGGGTTGATGGAGTCGTACTTGTCGTGATCCAAATCACCGATGATCCTAGCACCGAACGGATGGCACCTCCGCGTTTAACACACATACGGAGCAGCGATGTCTCCTCCTTCTTGATCCAGCAAGGGGGAGGAGAGGTTGATGGAGATCCAGCAGCACGACGGCGTGGTGGTGGAAGTAGCGGGATTCCAACAGGGCTTCGCCAAGCGCTGCGGGAGGAGGGAGATGTGTCATGGGAGGGAGAGGGAGGCGCCAGGGCTTAGGTATGGTTGCCCTCCCTTCCCCCCACTATATATAGGGCCAAGGGAGAGGGGGGGCGTAGCCTTGGCCCTTCCTCCAAGGAAGGGTGCGGTCAGGGAGGAGTCCCACCTGCCCAAGGCACCTAGGAGGTGCCTTCCCCCTTTAGGACTCTTCCTTTCCCTCATCTCTTGGCGCATGGGCCTCTTGGGGCTGGTGCCCTTGGCCCATATAGGCCAAGGCACACCCCCTACAGCCCATGTGGCCCCCGGGGTAGGTGGCCCCACCCGGTGGACCCCCGGGACCCTTCCGGTGGTCCCGGTACAATACCGGTGACCCCAAAACTTGTCCTGATGGCCGAAATAGCACTTCCTATATATAAATCTTCACCTCTGGACCATTCCGGAAATCCTCGTGATGTCCGGGATCTCATCCGGGAGTCCGAACAACTTTCGGGTTACCGCATACTAATATCTCTATAACCCTAGCGTCACCGAACCTTAAGTGTGTAGACCCTACGGGTTCGGGAGACACGTAGACATGACCGAGATGACTCTCCGGCCAATAACCAACAGCGGGATCTGGATACCCATGTTGGCTCCCACATGCTCCTCGATGATCTCATCGGATGAACCACGATGTCGAGGACTTAATCAATCCCGTATACAATTCCCTTTGTCTATCGGTACGATACTTGCCCGAGATTCGATCGTCGGTATCCCGATACCTTGTTCAATCTCGTTACCGGCAAGTCTCTTTACTCGTTCCGTAACACATCATCCCGTGATCAACTCCTTGATCACATTGTGCACATTATGATGATGTCCTACCGAGTGGGCCCAGAGATACCTCTCCGTTTACACGGAGTGACAAATCCCAGTCTCGATTCGTGCCAACCCAACAGACTCTTTCGGAGATACCTGTAATGTACCTTTATAGCCACCCAGTTACGTTGTGACGTTTGGCACACCCAAAGCACTCCTACGGTATCCGGGAGTTGCACAATCTCATGGTCTAAGGAAATGATACTTGACATTAGAAAAGCTTTAGCATACGAACTACATGATCTTGTGCTAGGCTTAGGATTGGGTCTTGTCCATCACATCATTCTCCTAATGATGTGATCCCGTTATCAATGACATCCAATGTCCATGGTCCGGAAACCGTAACCATCTATTGATCAACGAGCTAGTCAACTAGAGGCTTACTAGGGACATGGTGTTGTCTATGTATCCACACATGTATCTGAGTTTCCTATCAATACAATTCTAGCATGGATAATAAACGATTATCATGAACAAGTAAATATAATGATAACTAATTTATTATTGCCTCTAGGGCATATTTCCAACAGGAAGAAGCTGCATGAGAATAGTAGTTCCTCGATGAAGATGTTGCAGGCCCTCGCCATGGAACAGAAGGAAGAGTTGGCGAAGCTCCGCATCGAGCACCCGGCTGTCAAGGTACGTAATATGGCCGTGGAACAGATGATGAAGGCTCACGTCGAGAAATGCCGCGTCATGGACACAATGATGAAGATGGCGGAGGAGACGCGCAAGGAGATGGAGGTCGTGGAGGCGATGAAGAAGCAGTTACGACTCTGCGGCGAATTAGATCATTTGGGGTGATAATCTTCCTTCTACTTTTGCTCCCGTGTTTCATCTTTTGCTTCGGGTGTTTCGCCGCACGTGGCACGTTCTCTGCGAGGCATGAATAGAATGATGTTTTTTTGGGAATGAATAGAACAATGCTAACAATGAGATGACTAGCAAATTAGATCATTTTTTATCGCCATATGGCACTAGGCTGCCGTGTTTCATGCTCCTCCATCGCAGTACTACTCCAGTGGAAAACTTGAGTATACCGCATGGTTCTTTGCTCCTCCTCGATCAGGTCGTCGGCGCATTTATAAGAGCAGTCAAATCACAAGGCCCCGCCTTCCAGCAGTAATGAGCCATCAAATCACAAAGGCCCTCGCCTCTCGTGAAACCGACCAAGCTAGACTGCCCCGCCCTCTAGCCTTTTAAAAATGTATACTTTTGTACAACAGTAGTATCGATGGATTGTGCCATGGAGCAAAACTTGAAATTAAAAAAAGGTGGTACATATAGAGAGCGCTCGTTGCCAAATTATGCATATAGTACTATTAAAAAGGCTAGTCACAATAATGGTGTCCAGCACAACCCACCCCTCAAATAAAACTAAGAGGGTGCTTGGATACGTTTTAGTCCCATGACTAAAAGTAGTGGGACTAAAACATGCTAGCCTCACCCATGCTTGGATCCAAATACTAAAAAGGCTAAAATCAAGTTAATGAGCATTTATTATCCTCCAAACCCTCCAATCCAGAACTCGCCTGTGTTAAAGGATAGGAGTTAAATGAGTAGAGAGAGGACCAATCCACATTTTAGTAGGGGTACCCTTGACTAAAAAAATTAGTCTCAAGACTAGTTTTAGCCCCTCTTTAGTCATGGGTGCTTGGAACTTTAGCCTCTTAAAGAGACTATTTTTAGTCAGACTAAAATAAGTCCCTTGAATCCAAGCACCCTCTAAGAACCCCGAAATTCTTTCACAACTAAACTGCTGGCTATATGATGTTGGCCATATATATTGTACGTATATAATGTGAAGAAACGAGTGGTAGTGCTATACCAACTAAAAGATGAAATGTAAGAATCGAGTGGTAGTACTATACCAACATGCGTCTAAAGCGAGAAAGGCATCCTTTCACCGTCACGGAAGAACGGGTGTAGATGACGTCGAACTCATCGCCGGTGATGGTTCTAACCTTGTACTCACCGCCGATCATGGAGATTTGGGACGCCATGGATTTGGGAGGAGGGTTAGGATTAGTGGAACTGCCTTAATGTGAATGGACGGGATGACTAGGAGCGAACCGCCGTAGTATTGAAGGACGTGTGGGGACGAGTAGGAGCAAACTGCCAGCGTGCGAACGGCAGGGTAGCGGCTTTCCATTCTCCCATGATACGGGCTTCCGAGAGCCCTTGGATCTGAGATCGAACGGTTGCATGGCGTGATTCTAGACCTATGGGTGAATATCCTATCCTGGAGGGTTATTCTACAAATTTTCAGCAACTTAGCATGCGATCGTTTGATCTCAGATCCAAGGGCTGCCAGCAGCCCGTATCATGGTCGCGCCTACCACGACCGTCGCGTCGCTCGCGCGCTCGCGCCCTTGGAGATTTAACACGGTGCGTTAGGGTATCTGATGTTGGCATGTCATACATAGTCATCACTTAGTCACTCATACTACAACAAGGTTGGCTATAAGTGTATTTTTTTACTCCTCTCTATCTCTTTCTTCGTACTCAAGGAAGAAATGGTGCTAAGCGCGTGTATTTATTGCATTTCCCAAGGAGTGACCTCTTCCAATGAAATGGTGTTTCTAAGTTTGCTTCATTTAATTAGCTATAGACTCAAGAAGAGAGAAACTACTCGTCACCAAACTAGTCTCTCTCTTCTTGATTAACTTGCCACATCAGACTTTATGCCTATGTGGCAAGCTTAAGCACCTGTAGGAGCAAGTAAAAGTAAGTACAATAGTGCGCTTTACATGGCATTTTTGCATATGTGGAGGAAAGAGAGGCAAGGAAAAAGTGGAGAAGTGGGCTCTCATGCAAGAGCCAGCCTCTACTACATGGTGGAGCATTGGAAGAGGCACCTGTATGGAGGTGGTCAGGAATCTGGGAGACTCATGCCGGTCGTAGCACCGCAGTTAAAATGATAATGGCAAGTAAAATCATGGAGCCCCACCTGTCCAGTAGTAACTCGTTGTCAAATCACAGAGCCCTATGTTTGCAGCAGCCTACTCCCTCGTCTTCTCGCGTCTCTGTCGAACCGACTAGGCGGAACTGCCCCGCCGCCTACCGCGCAGGAAAAGCCCCGCCCTCGACTTTTAAATAGTATACAGTATACTAATTTTGTATCCATGGATTGCGCCCACGCCATGGAGCAAAGCGTCTAGAAAACGGAGGAGAGACAGTGGTCTTGCAATAGAGAAGAGGGAGAGGCGAGACGGTGGTTTTGGAATGGAGATGATGGAGAGGAGAGGAGGTGGTTTTGCAATGGAGAAGAGGGAGAGGAGAGTGCAACAGCGATTTAGGATTGGACGAGAGGGTCGGCGCGCTCTGACTGGATCAAAATCAAAATCAATTTACCCTTCAATTAAGAAAGCGACCCCACATTAACTAGTCTCCCTTTTATTCTGGGTCATAATTGACCATGATTTTCGCACATAAAATATATGTTATATGTTGTATATAAGGCCACTATCAAAATTACAATTTGCAACTATACAAGGCCACTAACATTAATCGAGGCAAAATTGACGGCGTTTGCCTCGTACTAGCACCCGAGGACATTAATATCCCTTGTGTGCATGCGGGAGTGAGAAGGTTAGCTTGCATTCCCAACATTAATCAACCAATGAGGAGTAAGAGGGTTGGCTTGCTATGCTTGGGAGAGAAAAACCACATTAATTAACACGACAATCAAGGTAACAAGCTAGCTTGCAACATTGACTTAAATATAGCATTGGTTTTTACCTTGGTACCTGTAATATGAGTTTGTGGCCTTGTATACAAAACTGGAGTATAATTTGAGAGTACAATCAGATACGAACCAAACGATACAATTTTTGGTGACATGCATTCACATTTTGCTTGTCAAATACAGTACATGGTCAAACTTTGACCCAAAATACGCGAAAAAACAAAAAATACTTCCAAGACCAGCACCGCTCTTCCGCTCTTCTCCTCTTAAACCACCATCGCTCCTCTCCTGTTCCAATCTAAATGCAGAGCCGCTCCTCCCCTCTTCCATTTCAAAACCAGCGCCCCTCCTCTCCTGTTACAGTCCAAAACCAGCATCGCTCCTCTCTCGTTCTAATCCAAAACTAGCGCTGCTCCTCTCCTCTTCCATTCAAAAACCACCGCCGGCGAGTGAAGGTGCTGTGGAGAAGTAGATCGATGGAGGAGTACAACCGATACGTGAGGATCGCAGACGGCGACCCTGTGAAGCTAGCTAGGATGTTGGAGATACAGTCTTGGTTTGACAACAAGGACCAACTAACGGCGACGGCGACATCCATGGCCAAATATCTGCAACAGAGCGAAAAGGCAGCGATACTCCCGGAGGGAGTCACGCCGGAGTACATAGAGCTGCTCCTCTGGGCCATGGAGAAAACAGATTCACCGAATCCGGTCATGAGGGAGCGGTGGTGGGAGTATCAATCCCAGATGGAGCATCCACCAGAGATTGAAGGATCGAGCATCTACAGGGTGCCATTTGTGAGGGTGTCCTGCTAGAGCAAGCCGGTGGAGTCTTCGTCGACCGAACCCAACTGCAAGAGGAGAAAAGCAGTTGGCCCGACGACGCTTCCCCGCCATCGTCTCCCTCGCCGTTCACATTGTCTCACGGGGCGGCTGTCTACCGCCGAGGAATAGGAGGGGGCTGCCCCCCCAGCCCAATAGTCGGGTAGGTTGTGAATTGTCAGGAGGAGCTTAGGGTTGTCAGTATTTGCAGGTTGTGAATTGTGTGTTGTGTTGTGTATTTTGAGAGTACTTTCAGATATGAATGTCTTTTGAATTTCAGATTTGCAGTATTGAGCATATAAAGTATTTTATGAATTCTAGAGATCTATTTTTAGCACTTAAAAATGTAGTTTCATAGGAGTATAAAAGTGCAGACAATGTGATTCTCAGAGAATAAACTGCAAGTTTCAGTTTCAGATTAGAAACTGCAAGTTTCAGTTTCAGATAAGAAACTGCAAGTTTAGTTTCAGATAAGAAACTGCAACTTTCAGAGGTAGAGCATTTATATTAACACGGCCTTTTCAAACAGGGTTAACATCATGTTGGAAGTTTTATTCATGGTCGAAAATGGAACTACCAGCCAGTTAACATCATGTTGATCAACATTCATGCATAGCACATCTTCATATGATGCACAGTCAAAATGCCCACACAATGTCGAGTGTGCGAAACACAGAGAAAACGAGGGACGAAGTTTTGGCAAGTGTTGAATGTGGTTTTGGGCTGCCCCATCTAGGCTTTCATTTTTAACATGCGCAGCCCACGACCTCGGATGGGAGGTCCATAGGCCTGTTTGTATTTTCTTAGGGCCGTCATGTATCGACCGGCCTATGGACCTCCCATCCGAGGTTTTATTTTTGGCAGCCCAATTTATGTATTTTTTTGAAGCAAACGCAGAGGTCTGTTCTATTTTTCTATATAAGAATAGGAACGCCAGGTCCAACTTATGTTTCCCTTCTAACTATATTATATATATTTAAATTATTTTATATGTTGACTGTTTAGTTCACATACTCCCTCCTTTTCAGTTTATAGGGCTTATCACAAAATTTTAGTTTTTCCATTTTATAAGGCTCAATTTGGTTGTTTTCCATCACATGTTCAGATTCCAAGGTGCATTAAATCATTGCATGCAAGTATTAAGAGAAAATTGACCAATGCATGTAGTTTATGCATGCATGCATTGCAATTTATGCATTGATAAACATAATTTTTTGAGGAAAACAAGTGCATTAATTAGGTGCTTTTGCAAACTAAAAAAAGTATTCCACCATTCATCATCTACCTTGGTTGGTGAGATTTTTGAATTGAGCCCTATAAACCGAAAAGGAGGGAGTAATTGGCAAATAGATCTCGCCGCCACCCCCCGCCTCTTGACTTCGGGCGCGCCTGCCCCCCTCAGCAAGTCCGCTCGCGCGCCCCATGGAGTCGCCGGCCATATCCACGGGGGAATGGCTGGAAGACAGGCAGATGTACAAGATGCATCTCCCACATGTCTACAAAGCCTTCCCACGGATGCTCCAGCCGCTCGACTCCGTCGCGTCGGCGGTGCTGCGGGAGACTCGAGGGAGGAGATGGAGGGAGTGGGCGATGCGGATCCGCGACGACGCTCTCTCCTGGACCCAGTGCACGCGTGAATGGAGGGAAGCAGAGGAGGAAGCTGCGAGGGAGGAAGCCGAGGAGGGACCGAATCCATTTTCTCACTCACGCAGGTATGCTCGGATGTGCAAGGATCATGTGGATTGGGAGCTGCTAAATCTAGCCCTGCGGATCTACTTCGAAGGAGATTTCTCGGAGAAGCACAGGCTGCCCCACCCCAGTGAGCCGCCGATTGTGTTCGTTCGATGGGCGAAAGGAGAAGTGAATTCAGGAGATCCACGCCGTGCTGCGAGATGGGAATGCTTGACTGGACTCCTGCCCACCAGCACGCCACCGGAGCCGGAGCAAGTGGATCCCCTACCTTACCTCTCCCCCAAACCTGTAGAAGATTGAAATTAGGGTTGCAATCTGCTTCAATTGAGCTGTCTGGTGGTTATTTCTGCTTCCTGAGAGACAACATCTGGCTGGAGGATGAGAAGGAACCAGGAACTCCGATGAATTTCCCCTATCACAATGGGGGGGAGCGCCGGTTGGGCAGTGGTATGACCCACCTCCGCCCCAAATGGGGGTGCAATCTGGGCAGGCTCCTGTAATTGCCTAAGATCAATCTGCTGGTGGTTCTGACTCTCAGATCAGTGGGAAATCTCAAGGCAAGAATCAGCAAAACAAGAGATAGGACATCCAGAAAACTACTCCTGCCCCTGCTTCGGGCCTTATGGCATACTCTGAGGTGATCTGCTACAACTGTGGGGAACCAGGGCATCATTTGGATAAATGTGTCAAGCCCAAGAGTTCTTTTATCTGTAAAATGGTTACCCATAAAGTTGACAATTGCCCTGTCAGAAGGAAAACCCACAGTTCTGCTAGATATGTTGGAAGTGCTGCTCCAGGATTATGTCCACCATTGACAGAATTTTCTGTGATGCAGAATTAGATAGTTTCTTTCCCCTTTCTAGTTGTAGAGCTCTGCCTAGATGTGGTAGTGACCACACTCCTTTGCTCGGGGACTTTGGTCTTAACCAAACTCTGAAGAGCAATAGTTTTAAATTTGAAAAGTGGTGGTTGCTTAGAGAAGATTTTACTGAGCTAGTCAGGAAAATCTGGAATGAGCCTACTGGGAGTAGCTGCGCCCTAGAAAATTGGCAGATCAAAATCAGGAGATTTAGAAGAACTACCAAAGGGTGGAACTCCAATGAGGAAGCTAATCTTAGAAGATACAAAAGGCTTCTCCTCCTTGAGTTTGATTCTCTAGATATTAAGGCACAAACCACTGACCTCTCTAAGGCTGAGACTAATAGATTAAACTTTGTCCATGGAGAGCTTAAGAAAATTTGGCTTCAAGAAGAAATCAAAGCCAAACAAAGGTTTAGAGATAGGAACATTAAGGAGGGTGATAGAAATACTGCTTACTTCCATGCAGTAGCTAACCAGAGGAGGAGAAAAACTCTCATTCACTCCCTTGATGGCCCTAATGGCCCTGTTACTGAGGTAGATGAGATGCTAAAAGTGGCTAGTGACTTCTACAAAGACCTGTTTAAGAAACAAAACCCTTCTGGGTTCTCT
Organism: Triticum aestivum; assembly: GCF_018294505.1. Taxonomy (NCBI): domain Eukaryota; kingdom Viridiplantae; phylum Streptophyta; class Magnoliopsida; order Poales; family Poaceae; genus Triticum; species Triticum aestivum. Next base: position 208,979,658 of record NC_057800.1, on the reverse strand, counting down.
CTACAAAACAATTTTTTCTCTGCTTCTAAAAAAGTCTCTCCTGCTGAAAATGAGCTGCTAGAAGCCCCTTTTTCAGAGACAGAGGTGAAGGAAGCCATTTTTAGCTCTTATCCTGATGGGGCTCCTGGTCCTGATGAGATTCCCTTCTTGTTTTACCAGCATTTTTGGGACTTGGTGAAAAATGATCTCTTAGATCTTTTCCAAGCCTTTCATAAAAGAGAGTTGGATCCAGCAACTTACTCATGGGGGGTCTGTTGGGGTCAAGTTAAATAACTTTGAAAGTGATTTTTTCCTTGATGGTAAATGCCTTAAGCAAGGTGACCCCATCTCCCCGCTTTTGTTTAATTTAGTAGTGGATGTTCTTACTAAAATGCTGAGCAAAGCTGCTGATCATAGTCTGATTGCAGGGCTCTGTCCTGAGGTCTGCCCTGGTGGCATCATCTGCCTTCAATATGCAGATGATACCATCCTTTTCTTAGACAATGACTCCACACATGCTAGCAATCTGAAACTGTTCTAACCTGGTTTGAACAAGTCTCGGGCATGAGAATCAACTACTCTAAAAGTGAACTCATCCCTATCAACATGGATGATCAGGAGTTAGCTGACTTCCTCTCTATTCTAGTCTGTAATAACGGTAACTTCCCCATTAAGTACCTAGGTATCCTCTCCATTATGATAAACTGAGGAGAGAGGATATCCAACCCTTCTGGATAAAATCATTAAAAGGATTGCTGGGTGGAGGGGCAAACTTCTCTCTTACAGAGGTAGATTGATCCTCATACAAGCTTGTTTGGCTAGCATTCCAGTGTATCTCCTCTCCTTCTTCAAGTTCCCTAAATGGGCAGTGAACCTCATCAATTCTCAGATGTCTCATTGCTTGTGGAATGATTTTGAGGGAAATAGGAAGCTACACCTTGCTAATTGGGCCCTAGTCTCCATGAAAAAAGATTTTGGAGGCCTATGCATACCTAACCTCCAAGAAATTAACATCTGTCTTCTAGGGTCTTGGATTAAAAGATTTTATGAGGAAGACCTGAAACCCTGGAAGCTTCTTATTGCCCATAAATACCTAGGAAATAAACCTAATGTTTTTGTCCATTCCTCCAACCCTAAGACCTCTAGATTCTGGAAAGGATTAAAATCTATTATACATGCTGTGAAATTTGGTTACAGATGGAACATAGGGGATGGGAGCAGAACCAGGTTCTGGGAAGATACTTGGTTTGGCACATCCCCCCTAGCAGTCCAATTTTGGCCTATTTACCCTGTCCACAATGAGCTTAACAAAAGTGTCAATGAAGTTTGGGACGGTCAATGCCTAAAACTCTCTTTTAGAAGGAACTTTAATGATAGTCTCATGGAACAATGGTTCCAGTTGGAGGAAATTGCCAAAAGCATTACCTTTACTGCCGAGCCGGATGCCCTGATTTGGTAGCTGGACAATAAGGGGAAGTATTCCTCCAGCTCCCTCTATCATGTTATCAACTTTAGAGGGGTTCAACCCGTGTTTATCCCTGATGTCTGGAAATTGAGAGTTCCCCCTAAAATTCATGTATTTCTCTGGCTTCTCTCCAAAAACAAATTGACCTTCGGAAGAGACACATCATAAAACCCCTTGATTGTGTTTACTACTTGGAACAAGAGTCTTGTTCTCACCTGTTTTTTGAATGTATAGTTGCTAAACATCTCTGGGCCCACATTGAGGAATATTTCTCTAGTCAGATTGGCTCATCCTTTGAATCTGTCGCCAGATTCTGGATTGCTACCAAAAAGTGCTCAGTTTTAAAAACTGTTACCTCAGCTGTCCTTTGGTGCCTCTGGAAATATAGAAATGCTATGATTTTCAGTAACACCTCCTGGATTTCCATTCCGCGGGTATTGAGGTTGATTAGGAACATGGTGAGGAACTGGACGATTCTCTCCTCTGGATCGGACAAGGACAAGTTGACGAGCTTCGTGGAAACCCTAACAAGATCCCTCCAGAAACCGTTGGCGATCACTTGTGGCTGAACAAGGCTCGACCTGCTCTGGGGCTGGACCCATGGGCTCGTCTCAAGATCTCCGATGAAGATGATGGGCACCTGGCGCCGAAAAAGAGGGACATCCACCATGCTACGCCTTCCAGCCCGGTGTCTCCGCTTGCTTACTGGTCACCGCAGGCTGACACGGCCCTCGGCTGAAGACCATGAAGGCTTCGCTGGACCCTCCTTGTGTCATTTGAGTGCTCTATCCGCTCTGCCTTTGGCACCGCTCGGGTGATTTGTGTTATTCAGAGAACTTGTTCATCCACCCCCCTAGTTTGTAGCTTTTCTACCTTTGCTTTCGAACAGCTCTTTGAGCTGCTGCATCAGAATATGTTGTGGTTTCGTTCTCAGCAATGGAACCGGGGAGATGCTCCCTGTTTTTCTAAAAAAATTACTTTATATGTTATTATATATTATTTTTATTATCATATATTTAACAGATACTTACATATGTAAGAAAACAATATCCCACATCTTATTAACTTATAAAAATAATTTCTTAACTAATAAATCATGGATTGTTTTGGCACGAAAATCCTAGTGATTGTGTACAAAAGCTTGGTAAGATTTAAGGACGAATGTAATAATATCACTTATTATTTAAATATATTTATAACAAAATGCTCGGTCCCTTTTTATTTTTTTGATAACATTGCTGGCCCAACCCAACATTATAATTAGAATCAGCCCAACAAAATTGTGTATTTCGAGGAAGTGCAAATGGCCTGTAATTTTTTAGGAAATAAAATAAATGGGCCGCATGGACGCTACATTATTTGTTCACCCAGCCCAGCTAATGGCTGTAATTCAAAAAAAGATCAAATTGATTGTAAATTCTACCGCGCAAAAAAAGACTGTAAATTCTGAAAAAATGGGTTGAATACGTGCCACATTTTTGGAGGCTGAAATGTGGGCCAATAGGTCGAAGCCAATGCAAGTCATTGTCAATTTAGTCAACAAATGATTCTGACATGTTAGCCATTGGATTTACATCCAACGACCGGCATCCATCTTCAATCTCTCGTCTTCTTCCTCCAGTGCCGCCGGGACCACCTCCCGCCTCCTGCTGCTAGCGGCTCTGCTTAGCACGCTTCGCTATGAAGCGCTACTCCACCATTGGCCAGGCCATCCCTCCACCCCTCCACACCTCCTGTTCTTCTCCACCGACGGCCGAACCACACCGCACTAGAACCAGTTAACCCTTGTACACCTCTCTGTCTGCGACTGTTAGGACCCCGATTCCAAGTCACATTGATCTAGCCGGTAACACCTCATATCACTTTGCGGCCTCACGCACGATATTCCCACGGGTGTCGCCTTACCATGGCCCGGGACCGTTTGCGCCTTTTGGCTCACATATATGATAGTGTCGCTAGCATCCATATGACAGAGAACCCGGGCCGACATGGCTAGTCATGAACCCAAAGCGGCACCAACCTATGGGGACAGGCATACATGAATCACATCGAGCATGTCGGTCAGCAGCATGTGAATCCAGGGTGTAGCACTGGGCTAACAGGACTCCTGTGAACCCGGGCTGTAGCAGGCTAGGCAGGACTCCTGATGTCACCGCGTGACATTTCCCCGAAGGGACAGACACAGGAACGAAGTGAAACACATGCCGGCCAGTCAAGTGTCCTGAGCAGTAGTGCTGGGCTAGCAGGACTCCGGTGAACCGGGCTGTAGCGGACTACTATGGCTCATGGAAGCACTAGACTACATTTCCCCATAAGAGAGGCTGCCAAGGATAAACAACTAGATTGTCGGATTCCACACATACCAAGCATTTCAATCATACACACAATATGCTCGATATGTGTAAATACAACATGGCATCACAACATAACTCTACGACTCAAGTATTTATTCATTAGGCTCCGAGGAGCGAGATATTACAAACATGGGTCTCATGACCCAACAATCATAGCATACAAATCAAAGCACATGCGGAAGTTTAACTTGTCTTAGTACAGACAACTACAAATGAAGAAGGCTGAGAAGCCTGACTATCTACCAGATCCTGCCGAGGGCACAAGATCGTAGCTGAGGTATCAAGCTAAACGTCGAAGTCCACACGGAACTACTAGCGAGACTGACGTCTCTCTGCAAAACATAAATTAAGCAAACGTGAGTACAAATGTACTCAGCAAGACTTACATCAGAACTAACTACATATGCATCGGTATCAACAAGGGGGTTGGTGGAGTTTAACTGCAGCAAGCCAGCTTTGACTCAGTGGCTAACCTGAACTAAGACTGCAAGCAACTCTTTTGAGGTGGCGCACACGAGTCCACATATTCACCATTCAATACACCACTATGGATCTGCTCCCGTCTCCCTACGAGAAGGCCATCCATAGCACTCACACTTATCTTGCGAGTTTTAGAGTATCCACTTCAAGTTATCTATGAACTGTACAGGCAACCAAGCAGTCCTTTACCGCGGACGCGGCTATTCGAATAGATGATGTTAACCCTGCAGGGGTGTACTTCTTCACACACGCTCTCACCAATTACCGCCATTTACATGACATGTACTCGGCAACCTTCAAGTGGAAGCCCAACGAGGGTGTCAGCCACGGCCTACCTAAACACTCAAGTCTCTAGTCCAGGTTTATCGCCTATCCAGGTTCCATCCGCAGGGAGTCCGGCCGAGGTTTCCACATACGGCCCCGAACGATGTGTACAGGGTTCCGAGACACCAAACGGGCGCCCGGCATGCCCGACCATGGTGTATCTACCGCATCATAGCCCACCCCTAGGGTCAACGCTACGCACGGCCGCCAACACATATCCTATAAACACCAGAAACTAGTTGCAACTCCTGGACGGAGAACTAGGGTGGTTAAGAAGCCGAGAGGGTCCATTGGTTTCGGGCCCAATGCGTGGTAGTAGCTGGTTCTTAAATCACACATACAGATCTCGGTGCTTAAGGACGGTTCCAATGAAACAACCCACCATGTACTCCTACATGGCCTCTCATCAATACCTTTACCAAATCGTGTTCAACACACTTAGCTCACACACAGTAGGACATGTTCACAACTTTCCAATTCATCCCCGATGAATCAGACCTGACACAACTCTAAGCAATAGTAGGCATGACAAACAAGTATGAATGAGTAGGCACATCAGGGATCAAACAACTCCTACTCATGCTAGTGGGTTTCATCTATTTGCTGTGGCAATGACAGGTCATGCAAAGGAAAGGGGTTCAACTACCGCAACATGTAACAGTTGAACCGTTGTTGTCCTAATGCAGTAAAAGAGAGCAGGAGTGAGAGAGTGGGATTGTATCGGAATGAACAAGGGGGTTTTGCTTGCCTGGCACTTCTGAAGATAGTATAGCTCTTCATCGGTGTCATCGAACTCATCGTCGAAATCACGTCTATCGAGAGGGGACAACTTCCGGCAATAAAGAAGGAAACACTATCAACGCAATGCAACAATATTATGCATGCTCATGACATGGCAATATGTTGTTGATTGAACTAATGCAACTAGCAACCATATTAAATGAAGTTGGTTTAAACCCTAGGTTCAAATTCAAACCCCATATGTGCTTTCTTAAATGCCATTTAATTGAATTGTCCTAAACAGAGGATATAAGTTTCTCTAACATACATGCAAATTCCATAAACAGATTCTTTGGATTTTTCTGATCATTTTTCATATATAATTTATTTCACTCTGAGCTACAGTTGATTTTCTATGAATTTTTAAAGTTTATACAAATTTCTGGAATTTCCTGAATTGAATTAAATCCAGAAAATAGCTTATTGCGTCGGCATGACATCAGTGTGACATTAGCAGGTCAACACACCAGGTCCAGGTCAAACCTGACCAGTGGGTCCCACTGGTCAGTCTCACAGTGATGGCTAGGCTCACAGACATGTGGGCCCGGTCAAAGGCCACGTCAGCATGGTCAATGCTGACGCGTGGGTCCATTGCTTTTATTAATTAACCTAATTATTTTGGTTATCCAGTAAACTAACAAGGCGGGTCCCACGGCCAGTGTCATTAATCTAACTAATTTTTAGTTAGTCCTAATCCTAACTTAATTAGTAGGCGGGTCCCATTTGTCATAGACCTAGAGGGGTCAAACTGGGCCCACCCAGGGTCAACTTGGTCAGTGGGGTCAAACCCGCCGGCGACTCGACGCCGGCGAGGCCCGAGACGGCGGCGCGGCTCGGAAAACGCCCACAGGGCACGGACGAGGCCGTTCTTGGGCTCGTTGGAGAGCTCTTGCAGGCGCGCATCTGGTGATGGTGGAGGCCAGGCCTATGGTGGCCGGAGCCGACGACGGCGAGCTCCAAGGCGGCGGCCGGGGTTCGGGCAACGACGGGTTCGGCACTATGGTGCATGGGAGGAGGAGCTGGCGGGTGCTTCGGGCTCCTGGAGATACGCTGAGCACGGCATTGTGCTCGGCTTTAAGCCACTGTGGCTCTGGCCATGATGGTGACGAGGCACGGCGGCGGTGATCTCCGGCCGTGGTGGAAGACGGAGCTAGGGGACGGGAATGGAGGGGGCGAGCAAAGGAGAAGCAGCAGGAGCTCACAGCGGATCCATAGGGATGGTTAGCGGGCTCGGGGACGCTCGGGAGGTGGCGAATCGATGACAACGATCTTCGGTGGCTGACGAGGGAAATGGCGACGGTGGCGGCGTTGCCGCGTGTCCGGGGCCTCGTGGATCGTCGAGGAGGTCAGGGACGTTGAGATGGAGCTCGCAGGC